>NW_024608057.1:27500-46868 GCF_018296145.1 Oncorhynchus tshawytscha
CGGGCAGACTGGCGACGCTGGGCAGACTGGCGGTGCTGGGCAGACTGGCGATGCTGGGCAGACTGGCGATGCTGGGCAGACTGGCGATGCTGGGCAGACTGGCGATGCTGGGCAGACTGATGGCGATGCTGGGCAGACTGGCGATGCTGGGCAGACTGGGGGCACTGGCGGCGCTGGGCAGACTGGCGGCACTAGCTGCTCCATATAGGCTGACAGCTCTGGCGGCTTCTTACAGACTGACCGCTCTGGCGGCTCCGTGCTGACTGGCAGCTCCTTGCAGACTGGCAGCTCCTTACAGACTGACAGCTCCGTGCAGACTGACAGCTCCGTGCAGACTGACAGCTCCGTGCAGACTGGCTGCTCCATGCAGACTGGCTGCTCCATGCAGACTGACAGCTCTGGCTGCTTCATGTAGACTGACAGCTCTGGCTGCTCCATGTAGACTGGCTGCTTCATGCAGACTGGCAGCTCGGGCTGCTTCATGTAGACTGACAGCTCTGGCTGCTCCATGCGGACTGACAGCTCTGGCTGCTCCATGTAGACTGACTGCTTCATGCAGACTGGCAGCTCGGGCTGCTTCCTGTAGACTGACAGCTCTGGCTCCTCCATGCAGACTGACAGCTCTGACTGCTCCATGCAGACTGACAGCTCTGGCTGCTTCATGCAGACTGGCAGCTCTGGCTGCTCTATGTAGACTGGCTGCTTCATGCAGACTGGCAGCTCGGGCTGCTTCATGTAGACTGACAGCTCTGGCTGCTCCATGCGGACTGACAGCTCTGGCTGCTCCATGCGGACTGACAGCTCTGGCTGCTCCATGTAGACTGGCTGCTTCATGCAGACTGGCAGCTCGGGCTGCTTCATGTAGACTGACAGCTCTGGCTGCTCCATGTAGACTGGCTGCTTCATGCAGACTGACAGCTCTGGCTGCTCCATGCAGACTGACAGCTCTGACTGCTCCATGCAGACTGACAGCTCTGGCTGCTTCATGCAGACTGGCAGCTCTGGCTGCGCTGAACAGGCGGGAGACTCCTGCAGCGCTGTGTCGGAGGAAGGCTCTGGCTGCGCTAAACAGGCGGGAGACTCCGGCAGCGCAGGAGAGGAGAAAGGCTCTGGCTGCGCTAAACAGGCGGGAGGCTCCGGCAGCGCTGTAGAGGAGGAAGGCTCTGGCTGCGCTAAACAGGCGGGAGACTCCAGCAGCGCAGGAGAGGAGAAAAGCGCTGGCTGCGCTGAACAGGCGAGGCACACTGAAGGCCTGGTGCGTGGTGCTGGAACTGGTGGTACTGGATCGAGGACACGCACAGGAAGCCTGGTGCGGGAGCTGCTACCGGAGGGCTGGGGTGTGGAGGTGGTACTGGATAGACCGGACCGTGCAGGCGCACTGGGGCTCTTGAGCACCGAGCCTGCCCAACCTTACCTGGTTGAATGCTCCCGGTTGCCCTGCCAGTGCGGCGAGGTGGAATAGCCTGCACTGGGCTATGCAGGCGAACCGGAGACACCGAGCGCAAGGCTGGTACCATGTAAGCCGGCCCAAGGAGACGCACTGGGGACCAGATGCGTAGAGCCGGCTTCATGGCATTTGGCTCGACGCTCAATCTAGCCCGGCCACTACGCGGAGCTGGAATATACCGAACCGGGCTGTGCACCCGCACTGGAGACACCGTGCGCTCCACAGCATAACACGGTGCCTGCCCGGTCTCTCCAGCCCCCCGGTAAGCACAGGGAGTTTGCGCAGGTCTCCTACCTGGCATAGCCATACTCCCTGTAAGCCCCCCAAGAAATTTTTGGGGCTGACTCTCGGGCTTCCATCCGCTCTGCCGTGCTAGCTCCTCATAATGCCGCCTCTCTGCTTTTGCTGCCTCCAGCTCGGCTTTGGGGCGACAATAATCTCCAGGCTCATTCCAGGGTCCTTTACCGTCCAATTCCTCCTCCCATGTCCATAACTCCAGGTGGTGCAACCTCTCCCACTGTAGCTGCTGCTGCTCCTGCTGCTGCTGCCTCTGTTGCCTCTTCTCCTGTTGCTCCTTTGGGCGGCTACACTCCCTGGTTTAGCCCAGGGTCCTCTCCCGTCGAAGATCTCCTCCCATGACCAGAAATCCTTGGTGAGCATCTCCTTTTCGGCTGCTCCTGCCTGTTGACACGCCGCTTGGTCCGTTGGTGGTGGGTGATTCTGTAACGGTTTTCTAGTGGTGATGAAAGAGAGTCGGACCAAACTGCAGCGTGTCGATTGCGATCCATGTTTAATATACCAAAGAAAACACGAACTTACAAAAAAACAATAAACGAAACCGAAACAGCCTATCTGGTGCAAACTAACAACGAGTACACATAGGACACTAAGGACAATCACCCACGACAAACTCAAAGAATATGGCTGCCTAAATATGGTTCCCAATCAGAGACAACGATAAGCACCTGCCTCTGATTGAGAACCACTCCAGACAGCCATAGACCTTGCTAGACAACCCATAAAGCTACAATCCCAATACCACCACCAAAACCCCAAGACAAACACACCACAATTTCAAAAACCCCATGCCACACCCTGGCCTGACCAAATACATAAAAATAAACACAAAATACTTTGACCAGGGCGTGACAAATGGGGACAGAGACCTAATAATAATGGGACTGAGGCCTAATAATAATGGGGACTGAGGCCTAATAATAATGGGGACTGAGGCCTAATAATAATGGGGACTGAGACCTAATAATAATGGGGACTGAGGCCTAATAATAATGGGGACTGAGGCCTAATAATAATGGGGACTGAGGCCTAATAATAATGGGGACTGAGGCCTAATAATAATGGGGACTGAGGCCTAATAATAATGGGGACTGAGGCCTAATAATAATGGGGACTGAGGCCTTATAATAATGGGGACTGAGACCTAATAATAATGGGGACTGAGGCCTTATAATAAAGGGGACTGAGGCCTAATAATAATGGGGACTGGGGCCTAATAATAATGGGGACTGAGGCCTAATAATAATGGGGACTGGGGCCTAATAATAATGGGGACTGAGGCCTTATAATAATGTTATAACCCCCCTAATAATGTGATAATGACATAAAGAGGGGTGGCGTGATGTTCCCAAGGGAACGTTCTCTGGGGGACCTTAGTCTAGTTCGCTGTAAGTTGCCAGGGCGTCACTGAGGACTATGTTAGAACAACGCCAAGAACGTTGTACAACGTTCTCAGAACTGTCATTTTACTAGTCATTAGGACGTTGCGTGATAGTCGTTAGGGCGTCACAAAATGGCCGCCTATAGCGATAATGATTTTGTGTCAACGGTCCCCTGGAAGTTTTGTCTAGTCCCCAAATACCATTTCAGGACGTTGTGTCATGGTATCCAAAAGGGAAACATAAAAAAGACAGTGAATCTTACATTATTGCACAATTCAAGGTGATCGTATTTACCCACTTCATAACATAATAATGTAATAATTATTACATTATGCGCAAAAACATTATTACATTATTGACAATTTATTACATTATCATAATATATTACATTATCACAATGTATTACATTATTTACAATTTATTACATTATCGTAATATATTACAATATCGGCAATATATTACATTATCATAGTATATTACATTATCACAATTTATCACATTATTGTAATTTATCACATTATAAATGCGTAGATTATTAGCTACCGTTACATTATCCACATGTTAATACATTACCAGGGTTTATTACATTACAAATGCAAACTTTATTACATTATTAGCAACTATAAAAAAATTATTAGCATGTATTACTTTATCAATATTTAATACATTATCAGAGTTCATTACATTACTGGTGCTTATTAAATTATAAATGCAAACTTTATTACATTATTAGCATGTATTACTTTATCAATATTTAATACATTATCAGAGTTCATTACATTACCGGTGCTTATTAAATTATAAATGCAAACTTTATTACATTATTAGCATGTATTACTTTATCAATATTTAATACATTATCAGAGTTCATTACATTACTGGTGCTTATTAAATTATAAATTCAAACTTTATTACATTATTAGCATGTATTACTTTATCAATATTTAATACATTATCAGAGTTCATTACATTACCGGTGCTTATTAAATTATAAATGCAAACTTTATTACATTATTAGCATGTATTACTTTATCAATTGCTACACACCTCAAGAGATTTGCTTGAAGAGATTTCTGTGAATAGAAAAGGTGAGAGAAGAGAAGGACCTCTGCTACCTTTCCCTCGTTCCCCCTCTTTTGGTGTCCCTCCCTCCCTCCCTCCTCCTGGTCTGGTGGATCCCTTGTTTTTCATCTTTTTATGTGAAGGAGAAAAGGCCTATTTCTTCGTTCTTGATCTCCACTCGGTGTGTGTGTGTGTGTGTGTGTGTTTGTCCTTAGCAGACTCCTCTGTTTTCCTGGTCTGCTTTGATCCTGACACACAACCTTCACTGTGTGTGTGTGTGTGTGTGTGTGTGTGTGTGTGTGTGTGTGTGTGTGTGTGTGTGTGTGTGTGTGTGTGTGTGTGTGTGTGTGTGTGTGTGTGTGTGTGTGAGTGTGAGTGTGTCCTGAACAGCCTCTTCAGTTTTTCTTGGCCTCTTTGATCATCACTTCAGAGGGCCAAGGCACCAACGTGGCCTTTTTGTGTGTGTGTGTGTGTGTGTGTGTGTGTGTGTGTGTGTGTGTGTGTGTGTGTGTGTGTGTGTGTGTGTGTGTGTGTGTGTGTGTGTGTGTGTGTGTGTGTCTGTGTGTGTCTGTGTGTCTGTGTGTGTGTGTCGGTGTCCTTGCAAGCACCAAGTAGATTTGTCCTTTCATCCAAGGTATGAGCTCCTCTAATCTACTGTACACACACACACACACACACACACACACACACACACACACACACACACACACACACACACACACACACACACACCGACACAGACCCTCCATTCTGGGGAAACAGTATTTTAGACCAAAGTTCTTTTCTCATCTCGTTCTTACTGGATTAGTCTAAATCCCAAACAACACCCTATTCCCTATATAGTGCACTACTTTAGACCAGGGCTGGCACCCTATTCCCTATATAGTGCACTACTTTTGACCAGCGTCCATGGGGCTTGTAGTGCACTACATAGGGAATAGGGTGCCATTTGGAACACACATTTGGTCTGTGTTTAATCCAAACCATTTTATCCCAATCTCACTGTTCTACTGTATAAAGAGAGGAAGAATTAAATGCTGTTTCCTCCTCCTCCTCCCTCTCCTCCTCCTCCTCCTCCTCCTCCCTCTCCTCCTCCCTCTCCTCCTCCTCCTCCTCCTCCTCCTCCTTCTCCTCCTCCTTCTCCTCCTCCCTCTCCTCCTCCTCCTCCTCCTCCTCCTTCTCCCTCTCCCTCTCCTCCTCCTCCTCCTCCTCCTCCTTCTCCTCCCTCTCCTCCTCCTCCTCCCTCTCCTCCTCCTCCTCCTTCTCCTCCTCCCTCTCCTCCTCCTCGTCCTCCTCCCTCTCCTCCTCCACCTCCTCCTCCTCTTTTTTCTCCTGTTCTCTGGTTTCATCCATCCATCACTCCCTCCTTGCTTCAATCACTCCTGCTGTGTGTTCCTCTCCTCTTTTCATTCTTAAATATAGACAAAGGTATTGTTGTAACGCTCGTCGTTGGAATGAAGTGAGGACCAATGTGCAGAGAGGTAAGTGTTCATCATTATATTTATTCAACAGAGAACACTAAACTGCTACCTGACTTAGCCACACTCCCCGTGTCCCAATACATTTTTGGGGCTGCCTCTCGTCGCCGCCTGCCGGGCTGCCTCCTCATACCTCCGCCTCTCAGCTTTAGCTGCCTCCAGCTCCGCCCCAGCCTGTGCCCAGGGTCCCTTGCCATCCAGAATCTCCTCCCATGTCCAGGAGTCTTGCGATTTCGGCCACTGCCCCTTACCACGCTGCTTGGTCCTTGGTTGGTGTGTGATTCTGCTCGTCGTTGGAATGAGGTGAGGACCGAAGCGCAGCGTGTTCATCATTATATTTATTAAACCCAAGAACACTAAACAAAATAACAAAGAAACGAAACAGTTCTGAAAGGTGAATTACACATAACAGAAAATAAACACCCACAAAACACAAGTGGAGAAAGGCTACCTAAGTATGATTCTCAATCAGTGACAACTAACGACACCTGCCTCTGATTGAGAACCATACCAGGCCAAAACGCAAAACACAACATAGAAAAAGGAGCATAGACAAACCCACCCCAACTCACGCCCTGACCAAACTAAAACGAAGACATAACAAAAGAACTAAGGTCAGAACGTGACAATTGCATAGGATAGGGACACACACACACACACACACACACACACCCTCCTCCTACACCACACACACACACACAGACACATCCACAGACACACACACGCACAAACAAACAAACAAACACACACACTCAGTAGTTCACCTAACAGCAGTTAATGGCTATAGTGTTTTATCTTGGTTTCACAGTAAAACATAAAACAACCTCGTATTACAATCAGCTGGTATTTCCAACCCATATTGCTATATGTAATGGTGTGAGTGTGTGTGTGTGTGTGTGTGTGTGTGTGTGTGTGTGTGTGTGTGTGTGTGACAGCAACAACATCCCATTACAATCAGCTGTTAACTATTCTGGCCCTTATTGCTGTAATGATGCAATGCTATTAATGAAGACATTTCTCTGCAGCCTGGTGACCTCAGTGCAATATATTGTTTCACCTAAATGACCCCCTTCCTCAGTATTAAAAAATAAATACAAAAATATTTTAAAAACACTATATAAAATGTAAATGACCTCTCTCTTCCTGATCCTCCCAACAATCTCTTCACCTGCTTTCTCTTTTTAATGTTTGCCACTCTCTCTCTCTCTCTTTCCATCCTCCCCCCACTCTCTCTCTCTCTCTTTCCATCCTCCCCCCACTCTCTCTGTCTTTCCATCCTCCCCCACTCTCTCTCTCTTTCCACCCCCCACTCTCTCTGTCTTTCCATCCTCCCCCCTCTCTCTCTCTCTCTGTCTTTCTTACATCCTCTCTCTCTCTATCCCCCTCTCTCTCTCTCTTTCCTCTCTCTCCCCCACCCTCTCTCTCTCTTCTGTCTCTCTCTCTACATCTCTATCTCTCTCTCTCTCTGTCTCTCTCCCTCCTCTCTCTCTCTCTCTCTCCCTCCCTCTCTATCTCTCTCCCTTGATAACCTACTGTCAGTTTTCCAAAACAGCCGCACAAAGAGCGGTGTGTGACTCGTTTCCCATTGGCCCCTTGCCGCCGGAGCTCGCTTGACTGGCCGCTCACGCAGGGGAGCCAAGAGAAAGAGATACGGTTTAACCGTCCCGTTAAGACATCCAGTGACCTGTTTCACCAAAAACATTTTAAGACTATATTCAACGACAAAAAAAAAACTTAATAGGAGCGTCGTTAAATACGCGCGCTGTTCCCAAAACCATCGTTATTGACATTGCACTTGAATACGCTCGTAATGATGTAACGCCTGCGTCAGACCACTTGTGGAACAGCTAAGTGGAACAGCTATCTTTTCTTTTGTGCCCCCTCTCTCTCTCTCTTGACATTTTATACACAGATATCCGCTAAACAAAGACTTTTATGGTTCATCCATCTCTTTCTGACCGCCGATAACTTCAGAAAAAAAGTTTAATATAAAAACAACAACGTCTTTGCAATCGATACAAACAAGTGACGTATAATGGATGCTTCAAATGAAAAGACTACATTCAAATATAAACAGTAGGCTTATAGGCCCATTTCAATCATATTGCGATATATTTAATGGTCAATCAATTTAGTTATATTTTACTACTTGTAGTCTACTATCTGTAGCTTGTCTCAATATAGGTATTGATGTGTATGTGGTCTAATGTGCGCAATTATGTGCCAAATTGGTAGTGTAGTGCATTTTATTTCAGTAAGTGTAACAGTATAACTTTAGACCGTGCCCTCGCCCATACCCGGGCGCGAGCATCGTTACCCATCGCTCCACAAAAGCCGCGGCCCTTGCAGAGCAAAGGGGAACCACTACTTCAAGGTCTCAGAGGTCTATTAGCACGCACCGTTAACTAAGCTAGCCGTTTCACATCCGTTACATAAGCATTAGAACAACCCACCTCAATATTTGCAGCCATAGGTGGTGGTAACAGGAGCTGAAATAATTATAGTTCTTTAGGGTAGGATTTGAATGGAGAAAGCTGCCTGATGGGTATCATTCTTTAGGGTAGGATTTGAATGGAGAAAGCTGTCTGATAATTATAGTTCTTTAGGGTAGATTTGAATGGTGCTGCCTGATAATTATAGTTCTTTAGGGTAGGATTTGAATGGAGAAAGCTGCCTGATAATTATAGTTCTTTAGGGTAGGATTTGAATGGAGAAAGCTGCCTGATAATTATAGTTCTTTATAGGATTTGAATGGAAAGCTGCCTGATAATTATAGTTCTTTAGGGTAGGATTTGAATGGAGAAAGCTGCCTGATAATTATAGTTCTTTAGGGTAGGATTTGAATGGAGAAAGCTGCCTGATAATTATAGTTCTTTAGGGTAGGATTTGAATGGAGAAAGCTGCCTGATAATTATAGTTCTTTAGGGTAGGATTTGAATGGGAAAGCTTTGGGTATCATTCTTTAGGGTAGGATTTGAATGGAGAAAGCTGTCTGATAATTATAGTTCTTTAGGGTATGATTTGAATGGAGAAAGCTGTCTGATAATTATAGTTCTTTAGGGTAGGATTTGAATGGAGAAAGCTGTCTGATAATTATAGTTCTTTAGGGTAGGATTTGAATGGAGAAAGCTGCCTGATAATTATAGTTCTTTAGGGTAGGATTTGAATGGAGAAAGCTGCCTGATAATTATAGTTCTTTAGGGTAGGATTTGAATGGAGAAAGCTGCCTGATAATTATAGTTCTTTAGGGTAGGATTTGAATGGAGAAAGCTGCCTGATTGTGATTATACGGTATTGACACCTGCTCCAACAGTTGCCTTTAGCTATCATTCTCTGTGCGTGGTGATTTGAGAAACGCATGTTACATCTTCAGCCATTGTTGGAAAGATGCGTATTAAAACATTCGTAAGTCTAAATGTCATCACTATCGGGGGTAAATAAAACTGGGCCCAGAGCTCCGGTACATTGTGAGAAAGTTGATCCGTGTGTGCGCGTCGCGCATGAGAAAACTGTCAGTTAGCCTATAGCCCCGCCTCTGTGACTAGGAAATTGAGATGTGTCTTTCAGAGCGCCATTGAAATACCTCGATCTCACCAGTAGTCTCTTTTGATTGGTGCGGAGAGCTGTCAATCATAATAAATGAGCAGAGGGCTGGCACAAAGATCAGAAGGGAGAAACGATTCGCTCACCGACAGGACGGATAGATCACATACTGTCTGTTCTCCAACTAGAGGGAGCGCGTAGGAAACCGAGAGAGAAGAATAAGTGAAAGAAAGAGAGAATAAAGAGGGAGAGGAGAGCGAGAGAAGAATAAGCGCTCGTGGGAGTGAGGGTAAAAAAAGTGAAAGTGACCATGACTACCACCATGCCAGTCTCTGCATCCCCTCCTGTCCTCTCACCCGACCAAGGAGAACCTTCCTCTGGGGTAATAATCTGCTCCGATCCGTTTTACACCCCCACAACCACCAGCCCTCATCAAGACTCCCCATCCCTGCGGCTCACCACCACGGGACTTCTCAACCCCTTCCTATCGGGCTCAGGAGTCCCATCCTGCGGCTTGGGATTCAACAACACCCCGGTGCCTGGAGATCGAGTCATTTCCACCACCACTGCGACCACAACCAGTGAGTGCAGAATGGTGGATGTACACGGAATAAAAGTTGCCTCTTTCAGCGTCGGAGGACAGGACGAGTTGATTTGTCTACCCCAAGTTTTCGATCTCTTCCTAAAACACCTTGTCGGCGGGCTTCATACCGTTTACACCAAGCTGAAACGCCTGGATATATGTCCGGTTGTGTGTACGGTGGAGCAGGTACGTGTCCTGCGAGGACTTGGCGCTATTCAACCGGGAGTAAACCGCTGTAAACTCATCTCCAGGCGAGAATTCGAGGCGCTCTACAATGACTGCACCAATGCAAGGTTGGTTGTAATATCTTTTATCTTTTGACTTTTCTTTTTACATTCCTCCATTGTCTTTTTGTAAAAAACATTCGTAAATGTCATGCGACCATGCGATCAATATCAATAGGCTATTACAGCATGTGGTAGTCTATGGGCAATATATATAGGCCGAAACGTATTCCTATCCTATTTACGGTGAATGATCAATAAGAGAGTTCTAACTTGTGAAATGTGGGTGCCATACAATATCAGATTCTCCCTCCTCTCTCTCTCTCTCTCTCT
Organism: Oncorhynchus tshawytscha; assembly: GCF_018296145.1. Lineage (NCBI taxonomy): Eukaryota > Metazoa > Chordata > Actinopteri > Salmoniformes > Salmonidae > Oncorhynchus > Oncorhynchus tshawytscha. The sequence continues at coordinate 37,850 of NW_024608057.1, forward strand.
CTCTCTCTCTGTCTCTGTCTCTCTTTTTTTCTCTCTCTCTTTCTCTCTGTGTCTCTCTGTCTCTCTTTTTTTCTCTCTCTCTCTCCCTCTGTCTCTCTCTCTCTCTCTCTCTTTCTCTCTCTCTCTCTGTCTCTCTGTCTCTCTCTCTCTTTTTCTCTCTCTCTCTCTCTCTCTGTGTCTCTCTGTCTCTCTTTTTTCTCTCTCTCCCTCCCTCTGTCTCCTCTCTCTCTCTCTCTCTCTCTCTCTCTCTCTCTCTCTCTCTCTCTCTGTCTCTGTCTCTCTGTCTCTCTTTTTTTCTCTCTCTCTCTCTCTCTCTCTGTCTCTCTGTCTCTCTGTCTCTCTTTTTTTCTCTCTCTCTCTTTCTCTCTGTGTCTCTCTGTCTCTCTTTTTTTCTCTCTCTCTCTCCCTCTGTCTCCCTCTCTCTCTCTCTCTTTCTCTCTCTCTCCCTCTGTCTCCCTCTCTCTCTCTCTCTCTGCAAAACTTCAGTTCATGAAATAGGCAGTAGACTATAATTCGTTTGGTTGAAGCTCGAACGTGCAACCAAATTAACAAAGAAATATAGTTATAGGTATGTAACTGTCGTTGAAAGCAAGTCCAATATGAGGTAGATCGGTTCTATGTGCGCTATTTCTTTGATTACCCTACTTTTCGTATTTGTGTCTTTTTTATTTTCAGGTTTTGTATACTAGCTGAAAATACAATATTTTGTTGGTGGAAAATACACTATATACACAAAGTTTGTGGACACCCCTTCAAATGAGTATTTGGCTATTTCAACCGTACCAGTTGCTGACAGGTGTATAAAATCAATATTTTGGTATTTGTTTCATTGCTCCATTGTTGACATATTCCCGAAATGTTTAGCATGTCGGCCATCAAGTTTTTAAGACATGTAACTTTCAATATACAGAAATCTGGCTATATGATGCATTTTCCCAATCAGTCACTTCTCATATAAACCAACACACAGCACAGCAGAGTCTGATATTTCTGAAATCTGAGCATCAAATTTTGATACACACCACACCACTGTTCGGTGTCCAGTTTGAAGTTTAATGTTCCGTGAGCCAATGCTAACTAGCGTAACGCTACTAGATACTGATAGACGTCCAGTCATTGCGCTAACGATAGTTAGCTACTGCGCTAGCCAGTGTTGTGTTCAAGACCACTTAAAGCGAGACCAATTCAAGACAAAGACCAGAGCAAATCGAGTCCGAGTCAAGACCAAGACCGGAGGGGAGGTGAGACTGAGTCAAGAACAAGACCGGAGGGGAGGTGAGACCGAGTCAAGACCGGAGACCGGAGGAGGTGAGACCGAGTCAAGACCGAGAGGAGGTGAGACCGAGTCAAGACCGGAGGGGAGGTGAGACCGGTCAAGACCGGAGGGGAGGTGAGACCGAGTCAAGACCGGAGACCGGAGGGGAGGTGAGACCGAGTCAAGACCGGAGGGGAGGTGAGACCGAGTCAAGACCGGAGACCGGAGGGGAGGTGAGACTGAGTCAAGAACAAGACCGGAGGGGAGGTGAGACCGAGTCAAGAACAAGACCGGAGACCGGAGGGGAGGTGAGACTGAGTCAAGAACAAGACCGGAGACCGGAGGTGAGACTGAGTCAAGAACAAGACCGGAGACCGGAGGGGAGGTGAGACTGAGTCAAGAACAAGACCGGAGGGGAGGTGAGACCAAGTCAAGACCGGAGACCGGAGGGGAGGTGAGACAGAGTCAAGATCAAGACCAGAGGGGAGGTGAGACCCAAGACCGGAGACCGGAGGGAGGTGAGACAGAGTCAAGATCAAGACCAGAGGGGAGGTGAGACCAAGTCAAGACCGGAGACCGGAGGGGAGGTGAGACAGAGTCAAGATCAAGACCAGAGGGGAGGTGAGACTGAGTCAAGATCAAGACCAGAGGGGAGGTGAGACTGAGTCAAGATCAAGACCAGAGGGGAGGTGAGACCAAGTCAAGACCGGAGACCGGAGGGGAGGTGAGACAGAGTCAAGATCAAGACCAGAGGGGAGGTGAGACCAAGTCAAGACCGGAGACCGGAGGGGAGGTGAGACAGAGTCAAGATCGAGACCAGAGGGGAGGTGAGACCAAGTCAAGACCGGAGACCGGAGGGGAGGTGAGACCGAGAACAAGGGGACAAGGGGTCAAAGTCAAGACCGAGACCAGAAAAATGGGAGTCTAATTCAAGACCATGATTGTAGTTTTGTCAAATGACCACCATAATAAGAGTGGAAAATGTCCAGTATTTCTGTATTCAGTCTTCAGACGATCCTTTTAGTGAAGAAATGCACCTGTACAGAACAATGGTCCTTCTACAACTTCATAGACGGGCTAAGGATTTATAAAATAATGATTGACATTTTTTTATTTAACCTTTATTTAACTAGGCAAGTCAGTTAAGAACAAATTCTATTTTACAATGACGGTCTACCCCGGCCAAACCGAGACGACGCTGGGCCAATTGGTCGCCGCGACTCCCAATTACGGCCAGATGTGATACAGCCTGGATTTGAACCAAGGACTGTAGTGACGCCTCTTGCACTGAGATACAGTGCCTTAGACCACTGCAGATCCGCTCAAGCTCTGTCAGGTTGGATGGGGAGCGTCGCTGCACAGCTATTGTCAGGTCTCTCCAGAGATGTTCGATCAGGTTCAAGTCACTCAGAGGACATTCAGAGACTTCTCCAGAAGCCACTCCTGCAATGTCTTGGATGTGTGTGTTGTTTAGCGCCGTTGTCCTGTTGGAAGGTGAACCTTTGCCCCAGTCTGAGGTCCTGAGCGCTCTGAAGAAGGTTTTCATCAAGGATCTCTCTTCATCTTTCCCTCTATCCTGACTAGACTCCCAGTCCCTGCCGCTGATGAAGCTCCCCACAGTATAATGCTGCCACCACCATGCTTCACCATAGGGATGGTGCCAGGTTTCCTCCAGACGTGATGCTTGGCATTCAGGCCAAAGAGCTCAATCTTATCAGACCAGAGAATCTTGTTTCTCATGTTCTGAGAGTCCTTTAGGTGCCTCCAAGCGGGCTGTCATGCGCCTTTTACTGAGGAGTGGCTTCCATCTGGCCACTCTACCATAAAGGCCTGATTGGTGTAGTGCTGCAGAGATGGTTGTCCTTCTGGAAGGTTCTCCCATCAACACAGAGGAACTCTGGAGCTCTGTTTGAGTGACCATCGGGTTCTTGGTCACCTCCCTGACCAAGGCCCTTCTCCCCCAATTGCGCAGTTTGGCTGGGCGGCCAGCTCTAGGAAGAGTCTTGGTGGTTTCAAACGTATTCCATTTAAGAATGAGCAGGTAGAGCAGCTAGCCCAATGGGTAGAGCAGGTAGCCTAGTGGTTAGAGCAGGTAGCCTCGTGGTTAGAGCAGGTAGCCTCGTGGTTAGAGCAGGTAGCCTCGTGGTTAGAGCAGGTAGCCTCGTGGTTAGAGCAGGTAGCCTAGTGGTTAGAGCAGATGTTAATGCGAGTGTAGCGAAATGCTTGTCCTTCTAGTTCCGACAATGCAGTAATGTCCAACGAGTAATCTAACCTAACAATAGGCACTTATTGGCACCAGCCGGCCATTTCCTGGTGAGTGATAGTCTATTATATTGGCACCAGCCGGCCATATCCTGGTGAGTGATAGTCTATTATATTGGCACCAGCCGGCCATATCCTGGTGAGTGATAGTCTATTATATTGGCACCAGCCGGCCATATCCTGGTGAGTGATAGTCTATTATATTGGCACCAGCCAGCCATATCCTGGTGAGTGATAGTCTATTATATTGGCACCAGCCGGCCATTTCCTGGTGAGTGATAGTCTATTATATTGGCACCAGCCGGCCATATCCTGGTGAGTGATAGTCTATTATATTGGCACCAGCCGGCCATTTCCTGGTGAGTGATAGTCTATTATATTGGCACCAGCCGGCCATATCCTGGTGAGTGATAGTCTATTATATTGGCACCAGCCGGCCATATCCTGGTGAGTGATAGTCTATTATATTGGCACCAGCCGGCCATTTCCTGGTGAGTGATAGTCTATTATATTGGCACCAGCCGGCCATTTCCTGGTGAGTGATAGTCTATTATATTGGCACCAGCCGGCCATTTCCTGGTGAGTGATAGTCTATTATATTGGCACCAGCCGGCCATATCCTGTGCATATTTCTTTATCATTGTTGGTCAGTGAATTTTTAGATGGATCTCATATATATTGGCACCATTGGTCTATTATATGGACATAGTGTCCCTCTTCTCATTGGCATATTCACTCTTTATCATTGTTGGGTCAGTGCAACTAATTTTTAGATGGATGTCATATATATTAGTGTTTCCTCTTCTCATTGGTCTATTATATGGACAACATAGTGTCTCCTCTTCTCATTGGTCTATTATATGGACAACATAGTGTCTCCTCTTCTCATTGGTCTATTATATGGACAACATAGTGTCTCCTCTTCTCATTGGTCTATTATATGGACAACATAGTGTCTCCTCTTCTCATTGGTCTATTATATGGACAACATAGTGTCTCCTCTTCTCATTGGTCTATTATATGGACAGCATAGTGTCTCCTCTTCTCATTGGTCTATTATATGGACAGCATAGTGTCTCCTCTTCTCATTGGTCTATTATATGGACAGCATAGTGTCTCCTCTTCTCATTGGTCTATTATATGGACAACATAGTGTCTTCTCTTCTCATTGGTCTATTATACGGACAACATCATATTATATTAGTGTCTCCTCTTCTCATTGGTCTCTCTGTCTCTCTCGCTCTCTCTCTCTCTCTCTTCTCTCTCTCTCTCTCTCTCTCTCTCTCTCTCTCTCTCTCTCTCTCTCTTTCTCTCTCTGTGGTGGTCATTTGAAAGAGAGAGAGAGAGCGAGAGAGACAGAGAGAGAGAGAGACAATTTGTACATTGTTAAAACACTGTATATAGACATAATATGACATTTGTAATGTCTTTATTGTTTTGAAACTTCTGTATGTGTAATGTTTACTGTTAATTTGTATTGTTTATTTCACTTTTGTATATTATCTACCTCACTGGCTTTGGCAATGTTAACACATGTTTCCCATGCCAATAAAGCCCCTTGAATTGAATTGAATTGAATTGAATTGAATTGAGAGAAACAGAGAGAGAGAAAGAGAAACAGAGAGAGACAGAGGGAGAGAGAGGAAACTGAGCTGCACTTCCTAACCTCCTGCCCAATGTATGACCATATTAGAGAGACATATTTCCCTCAGATTACACAGACCCACAAATAATTCGAAAACAAATCCAATTTTGATAAACTCCCATATCTACTGGGTGAAATTCCACAGTGTGCCATCACAGCAGCAAGATTTGTGACCTGATGCCACGAGAAAAGGGCAACCAGTGAAGAACAAACACCATTGTAAATACAACCCATATTTATGCTTATTTATTTTATCTTGTGTCCTTTAACCATTTGTATATTGTTAAAACACTGTATATATATATAATATGACATTTGTAATGTCTTTATTGTTTTGAAACTTCTGTATGTGTAATGTTTACTGTTAATTTTTATTGTTTATTTCACTTTATATATTATCTACCTCACTTGCTTTGGCAATGTTAACACATGTTTCCCATGCCAATAAAGCCTTTGAATTGAATTGAGACAGAGATAGATAAACTGTGTGAGAGAGAGAACCAGAGAGAGAGAAACAGAGAGAGAGAGAGATAGATAAACTGTGTGAGAGAGAGAGAACCAGAGAGAGAGAAACAGAGAGAGACAGAGAGAGACAGAGATAGATAAACTGTGTGAGAGAGAGAACCAGAGAGAGAGAAACAGAGAGAGAGAGAGAGAGAGAGCGAGACAGAGAGAGACTCTGTTCTGAGTGTGTGTCAAAAACGAATCTGTCACGAGAACAAGAATAACTCTCCCTCTGATCTCATTGATTCACCCACTGTGTGAGAGAGAGAACCAGAGAGAGAGAACCAGAGAGAGAGAGCGAGACAGAGAGAGACTCTCCCTCTGATCTCATTGATTCACCCACTGTGTGTCGTGCCGGTCGGTCGGACAAACAAACAGAGATATCAGGTGTCGGGTCGTATCCTGTTTCCTGCTGCTTTGTATTATAATCATTTTGTGGGTCCTGATATCTGTCCTATGTGTTTTTTTGCATATACCATCTCCCCCTGAGAGTCACAGCCTTGTTTTTCAACCACTCCACTAATTTCAATTTCAACTACAGTTAATTAGCAAACTATAATTTTGGCAAACTATAATTTTGGCAAGTTCGTTAGGACACCTACTTCGTGCATGACACAGGTCATTTTTCCAACAATTGTTTACAGACAGATTATTTCACTTAATTTACTGTATCACAATTCCAGTGGGTCAGAAGTTTACATACACTAAGTTGACTGTGCCTTTAAACAGCTTGGAAAATTCAGGAAATTATGTCATGGATTTAGAAGCTTCTGATAGGCTAATTGATATCATTTGAATCAATTGGAGGTGTACCTGTGGATGTATTTCAAGGCCTACCTTCAAACTCGGTGCCTCATTGCTTGACATCATAGGAAAATCTAAATAAATCAGCCAAGACTTCTACAAGTCTGGTTCATCCTTCGGAGCAATTTCCAAACACCTGAAGGTACCACGTTCCTCTGAACAAACAATAGTACGCAAGTATAAACACCATGGGACCACACAGTCGTCATTCCGCTCAGGAAGGAGACGCATTCTGTCTCCTAGAGATGAACGTACTTTGGTGTGAAAAGTGAAAATCTATCCCTGAACAACAGCAAAGGACCTTGTGAAGATACTGGAGGAAACAGGTACAAAAGTATCTATATCCACAGTAAATCGAGTCCTATATCGACATAACCTGAAAGGCCGTTCAGCAAGGAAGAAGCCACAGTAATTCTGCTCATCCATCCCAAAGCGGGAGGTTTAAAAATGCTTAGTTGTCACCAAAAGTTACGGAGCATGTCTTTTAAGTGTAAGTAGTAGTTGGAGTAGGGTGAAATCGATATAGCTTGTCTGTTTGAAAATGGAGAGGGGAGAGCGATATGGGTGGTTCCATGCCTCACGTCATCCTGCCAAAGTTCAGTGGAGAGGAAACAGAGGAAGAAGAAGAGAAAGGGAGGAGAGAGATAAAAGAGAGATACAGAGAGAGATACAGAGAGAGATACAGAGACAGAGAGAGAGAGAGAGATACAGAGAGAGATACAGAGACAGAGAGAGAGAGAGATACAGAGAGAGATACAGAGAGAGATACAGAGAGAGATACAGAGACAGAGAGAGACAGAGAGAGACAGAGAGACACATAGAGATACAGAGAGAGATACAGAGAGAGATACAGAGAGAGATACAGAGAGAGATACAGAGACAGAGAGATACAGAGAGAGATACAGAGAGATACAGAGAGAGATACAGAGACAGAGAAAGAGACAGAGAAAGAGACAGAGACAGACAGAGAGAGATACAGAGAGAGAGAGACAGAGAGAGATACAGAGAGAGATACAGAGAGAGATAGATACAGAGAGAGATACAGAGACAGAGAGAGATACAGAGAGAGATACAGAGACAGAGAGAGATACAGAGAGAGATACAGAGAGAGATACAGAGAGAGAGAGAGACAGAGAGAGACAGAGAGACACATAGAGATACAGAGAGATACAGAAAGAGATACAGAGAGATACAGAGACAGAGAGACAGAGAGAGATACAGAGAGAGATACAGAGAGAGATACAGAGACAGAGAGATACAGAGAGAGAGAGATACAGAGACAGAGAGATAAAGAGAGAGATACAGAGAGAGATACAGAGACAGAGAGAGAGAGATACAGAGAGAGATACAGAGAGATACAGAGAGAGATACAGAGAGAGATACAGAGACAGAGAGACAGAGAGAGACAGAGAGACACATAGAGATACAGAGAGAGATACAGAGAGAGATACAGAGAGAGATACAGAGACAGAGAGAGATACAGAGAGAGATACAGAGAGAGATCTAGAGACAGAGAGAGATACAGAGAGAGATATAGAGAGAGAGAGAGACAGAGAGAGACAGAGAGAGATACAGAGAGAGAGATAGATACAGAGAGATACAGAGACAGAGAGAGATACAGAGAGAGATACAGAGACACAGAGAGAGATACAGAGACAGAGACAGAGACAGAGAGATACAGAGACAGAGAGATACAGAGACAGAGAGAGATACAGAGAGAGATACAGAGAGAGAGAGAGAGAGAGACAGAGAGACACATAGAGATACAGAGAGAGATACAGAAAGAGATACAGAGAGAGATATAGAGACAGAGAGAGACAGAGAGATACAGAGAGAGAGAGAGATACAGAGACAGAGAGAGATACAGAGACAGAGAGAGAGAGACAGAGAGAGATACAGAGACAGAGAGAGATACAGAGAGAGATACAGAGAGAGATACAGAGAGAGATACAGAGACAGAGAGAGACAGAGAGAGATACAGAGAGAGATAGAGACAGAGAGAGATACAGAGACAGAGAGAGAGAGAGAGATACAGAGAGAGATACAGAGAGAGATACAGAGAGAGATACAGAGACAGAGAGAGACAGAGAGAGACAGAGAGACACATAGAGATACAGAGAGAGATACAGAGAGAGATACAGAGACAGAGAGAGATACAGAGAGAGATACAGAGAGATCTAGAGACAGAGAGAGACAGAGAGAGACAGAGAGAGATACAGAGAGAGATACAGAGAGAGATACAGAGAGAGATACAGAGAGAGAGAGAGAGAGACAGAGAGACACATAGAGATACAGAGAGAGATACAGAAAGAGATACAGAGAGAGATATAGAGACAGAGAGAGACAGAGAGAGATACAGAGAGAGATACAGAGAGAGATACAGAGACAGAGAGAGATACAGAGAGAGATACAGAGAGAGATACAGAGAGAGATACAGAGACAGAGAGAGACAGAGAGATACAGAGAGAGATACAGAGAGAGATACAGAGAGAGATAGAGACAGAGAGAGATACAGAGAGAGATACAGAGAGAGAGAGATACAGAGACAG
>NW_024608058.1:0-46876 GCF_018296145.1 Oncorhynchus tshawytscha
TATATTATCCCTGGTCTACAATCTACTGTCACTATATTACCCTGGTCTAAACTCTACTGCCATTATATTACCCTGGTCTATCATCTACTGTCACTAGATCACCCTGGTCTACCCTCTACTGTCATTATATTACCCTGGTATACCATCTACTGTCATTATATTGACCTGGTTTACCATCTACTGTCATTATATTAACCTGGTCTACCATCTACTGTCATGATATTACCCTGGTCTACCATCTACTGTCATTATATTACCCTCTACTGTCACTATATTACCCTGGTCTACCATCTACTGTCATTATATTACACTGGTCTACCATCTACTGTCATTATATTACCCTGGTCTACCATCTACTGTCATTATATTACCCTGGTCTACCATCTACTGTCATAATATTACCCTGGTCTACCATCTACTGTCACTATATTACTCTGGTCTACCATCTACTGTCACTATATTACCCTCTACTGTCATTATATTACCCTGGTCTACCATGTCATTATATTATCCTGGTCTACCATCTACTGTCATTATATTACCTGGTCTACCATCTACTGTCATTATATTACCCTGGTCTACCATCTACTGTCTACTGTCATTATATTACCCTGGTCTACCATCTACTGTCATATATTACCCTGGTCTACTCTACTGTCATTATATTACCCTGGTCTACCATCTACTGTCATTATATTACCCTGGTCTACCATCTACTGTCATTATATTACCCTGGTCTACCATCTACTGTCATTATATTACCCTGGTCTACCATCTACTGTCATTATATTACCCTGGTCTACCATCTACTGTCATTATATTACCCTGGTCTACCATCTACTGTCATTATATTACCCTGGTCTACCATCTACTGTCATTATATTACCTGGTCTACCATCTACTGTCATTATATTTGTCATTATATTACCCTGGTCTACCATCTACTGTCATTATATTACACTGGTCTACCCTCTACTGTCATTATATTACCCTGGTCTACCATCTACTGTCATTATATTACCTGGTCTACCATCTACTGTCATTATATTACCCTGGTCTACCATCTACTGTCATTATATTACCTGGTCTACCATCCATCTACTGTCATTATATTACCCTGGTCTACCATCTACTGTCATTATATTACCCTGGTCTACCATCTACTGTCATTATATTACCCTGGTCTACCATCTACTGTTATTATGGTCTACCATCTACTGTCATTATATTACCATGGTCTACCATCTACTGTCATTATATTACCCTGGTCTACCATCTACTGTCATTATATTACCCTGGTCTACCATCTACTGTCATTATATTACCCTGGTCTACCATCTACTGTCATTATATTACCCTGGTCTACCATCTACTGTCATTATATTACCCTGGTCTACCATCTACTGTCATTATATTACACTGGTCTACCCTCTACTGTCATTATATTACCCTGGTCTACCATCTACTGTCATTATATTACCCTGGTCTACCATCTACTGTCATTATATTACCCTGGTCTACCATCTACTGTCATTATATTACCCTGGTCTACCATCTACTGTCATTATATTACCCTGGTCTACCATCTACTGTCATTATATTACCTGGTCTACCATCTACTGTCATTATATTACCCTGGTCTACCATCTACTGTCATTATATTACCCTGGTCTACCATCTACTGTCATTATATTACCCTGGTCTACCATCTACTGTCACTATATTACCCTGGTCTAAACTCTACTGTCATTATATTACCCTGGTCTATCATCTACTGTCATTATATTACCCTGGTCTACCATCTACTGTCATTATATTACCCTGGTATACCATCTACTGTCATTATATTACCCTGGTCTACCATCTACTGTCATTATATTACCCTGGTCTACCATCTACTGTCATTATATTACCTGGTCTACCATCTACTGTCATTATATTACCCTGGTCTACCATCTACTGTCATTATATTACCCTGGTCTACCATCTACTGTCATTATATCACCCTGGTCTACCATCTACTGTCATTATATTACCCTGGTCTACCATCTACTGTCATTATATTATTACCATCTACTGTCATTATATTACCTGGTCTACCATCTACTGTCATTATATTACCCTGGTCTACCATCTACTGTCATTATATTACCTCTACTGTCTACCCTGGTCTACCATCTACTGTCATTATATTACCTGGTCTACCATCTACTGTCATTATATTACCCTGGTCTACCATCTACTGTCATTATATTACCCTGGTCTACCATCTACTGTCATTATATTACCCTGGTCTACCATCTACTGTCATTATATTACCCTGGTCTACCATCTACTGTCATTATATTACCCTGGTCTACCTCTACTGTCATTATATTACCCTGGTCTACCATCTACTGTCATTATATTGGTCCCATCTACTGTCTATGGTCTACCATCTACTGTCATTATATTACCCTGGTCTACCATCTACTGTCATTATATTACCTGGTCTACAATCTACTGTCATTATATTACCCTGGTCTAAACTCTACTGTCATTATATTACCCTGGTCTACCATCTACTGTCATTTATATTACCATCTACTGTCATTATATTACCCTGGTCTACCATCTACTGTCATTATATTACCCTGGTCTACCATCTACTGTCATTATATTACCCTGGTCTACCATCTACTGTCATTATATTACCCTGGTCTACCATCTACTGTCATTATATTATTACCATCTACTGTCATTATATTACCCTGGTCTACCATCTACTGTCATTATATTACCCTGGTCTACCATCTACTGTCATTATATTACCCTGGTCTACCATCTACTGTCATTATATTACCCTGGTCTACCATCTACTGTCATTATATTACCCTGGTCTACCATCTACTGTCATTATATTACCCTGGTCTACCATCTACTGTCATTATATTACCCTGGTCTACCATCTACTGTCATTATATTACCCTGGTCTACCATCTACTGTCATTATATTACCCTGGTCTACCATCTACTGTCATTATATTACCCTGGTCTACCATCTACTGTCACTATATTACACTGGTCTACCCTCTACTGACATTATATTACCCTGGTATACCATCTACTGTCATTATATTAACCTGGTCTACCATCTACTATCATGATATTACCCTGGTCTACCATCTACTGTCATTATATTAACCTGGTCTACCATCTACTGTCATTATATTACCATGGTCTACCATCTACTGTCATTATATTACCCTGGCCTACCCTCTACTGTCATTATATTACCCTGGTCTACCATCTACTGTTATTATATTACCCTCTACTGTCATTATATTACCATGGTCTACCATCTACTGTCATTATATTACCCTGGTCTACCATCTACTGTCATTATATTACCCTGGTCTACCATCTACTGTCATTATATTAACCCTGGTCTACCATCTACTGTCATTATATTACCCTGGTCTACCATCTACTGTCATTATATTACCTGGTCTACCATCTACTGTCATTATATTACACTGGTCTACCATCTACTGTCATTATATTACCCTGGTCTACCATCTACTGTCATTATATTACCCTGGTCTACCATCTACTGTCATTATATTACCCTGGTCTACCATCTACTGTCATTATATTACCCTGGTCTACCATCTACTGTCATTATATTACCCTGGTCTACCATCTACTGTCATTATATTACCCTGGTCTACCATCTACTGTCATTATATTACACTGGTCTACCCTCTACTGTCATTATATTACCCTGGTATACCATCTACTGTCATTATATTGACCTGATCTACCATCTACTGTCATTATATTAACCTGGTCTACCATCTACTGTCATTATATTACCCTGGTCTACCATCTACTGTCATTATATTACCCTGGTATACCATCTACTGTCATTATATTACCCTGGTCTACCATCTACTGTCATTATATTACCTGGTCTACCATCTACTGTCATTATATTACCCTGGTCTACCATCTACTGTCATTATATTACCCTGGTCTAGCCTCTACTGTCATTATATTACCCTGGTCTACCATCTAATGTCATTATATTACCCTCTACTGTCATTATATTACCTGGTCTACCATCTACTGTCATTATATTACCCTGGTCTACCATCTACTGTCATTATATTACCCTCTACTGTCATTATATTACCCTGGTCTACCATCTACTGTCATTATATTACCCTGGTCAAACATCTACTGTCATTATATTACCCTGGTCTACCCTCTACTGTCACTATATTACCATGGTCTTCCATCTACTGTCATAATATTACCCTGGTCTACCCTCTACTGTCATTATATTACCCTGGTCTACCATCTACTGTCACTATATTACCCTGGTCTACCATCTACTGTCAATATATTACCCTCTACTGTCATTATATTACCCTCTACTGTCATTATATTACCCTGGTCTACCATCTACTGTCATTCTATTACACTGGTCTACCATCTACTGTCATTATATTACCCTGGTCTACCATCTACTGTCATTATATTACCCTGGTCTACCATCTACTGTCATTATATTAACCTGGTCTACCATCTACTGTCATTATATTACCCTGGTCTACCATCTACTGTCATTATATTAACCTGTTCTACCATCCACTGTCATTTTATTACCTTGGTCTACAATCTACTGTCATTATATTACCCTGGTCTACCATCTACTGTCATTATATTACCCTGTTCTACCATCTACTGTCATTGTATTACACTGGTCTACCATCTACTGTCACTATATTACCCTGGTCTAAACTCTACTGCCATTATATTACCCTGGTCTACCATCTACTGTCACTAGATTACACTGGTCTACCCTCTACTGTCATTATATTACCCTGGTCTACCATCTACTGTCATTATATTACCCTGGTCTACCATCTACTGTCATTATATTACCCTGGTCTACCATCTACTGTCATTATATTACCCTGGTCTACCATCTACTGTCATTATATTACCCTCTACTGTCATTATATTACCCTGGTCTACCATCTACTGTCATTATATTACCCTGGTCTACCATCTACTGTCATTATATTACCCTGGTCTACCTCTACTGTCACTATATTACCTGGTCTTCCATCTACTGTCATAATATTACCCTGGTCTACCCTCTACTGTCATTATATTACCCTGGTCTACCATCTACTGTCATTATATTACCCTGGTCTACCATCTACTGTCATTATATTACCCTCTACTGTCATTATATTACCCTGGTCTACCATCTACTGTCATTATTAATACACTGGTCTACCATCTACTGTCATTATATTACCCTGGTCTACCATCTACTGTCATTATATTACCCTGGTCTACCATCTACTGTCACTAGATTACACTGGTCTACCCTCTACTGTCATGATATTACCCTGGTCTACCATCTACTGTCATTATATTAACCTGGTCTACCATCTACTGTCATTATATTACCATGGTCTACCATCTACTGTCACTATATTACCCTGGTCTAAACTCTACTGCCATTATATTACCCTGGTCTACCATCTACTGTCATTATATTACCCTGGTATACCATCTACTGTCATTATATTGACATGATCTACCATCTACTGTCATTATATTAACCTGTCATTATACCATCTACTGTCATTATATTACCTGATCTACCATCTACTGTCATTATATTACCTGGTCTACCATCTACTGTCATTATATTACCCTGGTCTACCATCTACTGTCACTAGATTACCTGGTCTACCATCTACTGTCATTATATTAACCTGTTCTACCATCCACTGTCATTTTATTACCTTGGTCTACAATCTACTGTCATTATATTAACCTGGTCTACCATCTACTGTGTATATTGACCTGATCTACCATCTACTGTCATTATATTACCCTGGTCTACCATCTACTGTCATTATATTACCCTGGTCTACCATCTACTGTCATTATATTACCTGGTCTACCATCTACTGTCATTATATTACCCTGGTCTACCATCTACTGTCATTATATTAACCTGGTCTACCATCTACTGTCATTATATTACCTGGTCTACCATCTACTGTCATTATATTACCCTGGTCTACCATCTACTGTCATTATATTACCTGGTCTACCATCTACTGTCATTATATTACCTGGTCTACCATCTACTGTCATTATATTACCTGGTCGACCATCTACTGTCATTATATTACCCTGGTCTACCATCTACTGTCATTATATTACCCTGGTCTAACTCTACTGTCATTATATTACTGTCATTACCATATTACCCTGGTCTACCATCTACTGTCATTATATTACCCTCTACTGTCTACCATCTACTGTCATTATATTACCCTGGTCTACCATCTACTGTCATTATATTACCCTGGTCTACCATCTACTGTCATTATATTACCCTGGTCTACCATCTACTGTCATTATATTACCCTCTACTGTCATTATATTACCCTGGTCTACCACTCTACTGTCATTATATTACCCTGGTCTACCATCTACTGTCACTATATTACACTGGTCTACCCTCTACTGTCATTATATTACCCTGGTCTACCATCTACTGTCATTATATTACCTGGTCTACCATCTACTGTCATTATATTACCCTGGTCTACCATCTACTGTCATTATATTAGCCTGGTCTACCATCTACTGTCATTATATTACCATGGTCTACCATCTACTGTCATTATATTACCCTGGTCTACCCTCTACTGTCATTATATTACCCTGGTCTACCATCTACTGTCATTATATTACCCTGGTCTACCATCTACTGTCATTATATTACCCTCTACTGTCATTATATTACCCTCTACTGTCATTATATTACCATGGTCGACCATCTACTGTCATTATATTACCCTGGTCTACCATCTACTGTCATTATATTACCCTCTACAGTCATTATATTACCCTGGTCTACCATCTACTGTCATTATATTACCCTGGTCAAACATCTACTGTCATTATATTACCCTGGTCTACCCTCTACTGTCACTATATTACCATGGTCTTCCATCTACTGTCATAATATTACCCTGGTCTACCTTCTACTGTCATTATATTACCCTGGTCTACCATCTACTGTCACTATATTACCCTGGTCTACCATCTACTGTCACTATATTACCCTCTACTGTCATTATATTACCCTGGTCTACCATCTACTGTCATTTATATTACACTGGTCTACCATCTACTGTCATTATATTACCCTGTTCTACCATCCACTGTCATTTTATTACCTGGGTCTACAATCTACTGTCATTATATTACCCTGGTCTACCATCTACTGTCATTATATTGCCCTGTTCTAACATCTACTGTCATTGTATTACACTGGTCTACCATCTACTGTCACTATATTACCCTGGTCTAAACTCTACTGCCATTATATTACCCTGGTCTACCATCTACTGTCACTAGATTAACCTGGTCTACCATCTACTGTCATTATATTACCCTGGTCTACCATCTACTGTCATTATATTAACCTGGTCTACCATCTACTGTCATTATATTACCATGGTCTACCATCTACTGTCATTATATTACCCTGGCCTACCCTCTACTGTCATTATATTACCCTGGTCTACCATCTACTGTTATTATATTACCCTCTACTGTCATTATATTACCCTGGTCTACCATCTACTGTCATTATATTACCCTGGTCTACCATCTACTGTCATTATATTACCCTGGTCTACCATCTACTGTCATTATATTACCCTGGTCTACCATCTACTGTCATTATATTACCCTGGTCTACCCTCTACTGTCATTATATTACCCTGGTCTACCATCTACTGTCATTATATTACCCTCTACTGTCATTATATTACCCTGGTCTAACATCTACTGTCATTATATTACCCTGGTCAACCATCTACTGTCATTATATTACCCTGGTCTACCATCTACTGTCATTATCTTACCCTGGTCTACCATCTACTGTCATTATATTACCCTTTACTGTCATTATATTACCCTGGTCTACCATCTACTGTCATTATATTACCCTGGTCAACCATCTACTGTCATTATATTACCCTGGTCTACCCTCTACTGTCACTATATTACCATGGTCTTCCATCTACTGTCATAATATTACCCTGGTCTACCCTCTACTGTCATTATATTACCCTGGTCTACCATCTACTGTCACTATATTACCCTGGTCTACCATCTACTGTCATTATATTACCCTCTACTGTCATTATATTATACCCTGGTCTACCATCTACTGTCATTCTATTACACTGGTCTACCATCTACTGTCATTATATTACCCTGGTCTACCATCTACTGTCATTATATTACCCTGGTCTACCATCTACTGTCATTATATTAACCTGTTCTACCATCTACTGTCATTATATTACCCTGGTCTACCATCTACTGTCACTATATTACCCTGGTCTAAACTCTACTGCCATTATATTACCCTGGTCTACCATCTACTGTCACTATATTACACTGGTCTACCATCTACTGACATTATATTACCCTGGTATACCATCTACTGTCATTATATTACCTGGTCTACCATCTACTGTCATTATATTAACCTGGTCTACCATCTACTGTCATTATATTACCATGGTCTACCATCTACTGTCATTATATTACCCTGGTATACCATCTACTGTCATGATATTACCCTGGTCTACCATCTACTGTCATTATATTAACCTGGTCTACCATCTACTGTCATTATATTACCATGGTCTACCATCTACTGTCATTATATTACCCTGGCCTAGCCTCTACTGTCATTATATTACCCTGGTCTACCATCTAATGTTCATTTATATTACCCTCTACTGTCATTATATTACCATGGTCCACCATCTACTGTCATTATATTACCCTGGTCTACCAACTACTGTCATTTATATTACCCTCTACTGTCATTATATTACCCTGGTCTACCATCTACTGTCATTATATTACCCTGGTCAACCATCTACTGTCATTATATTACCCTGGTCTACCCTCTACTGTCACTATATTACCATGGTCTTCCATCTACTGTCATAATATTACCCTGGTCTACCCTCTACTGTCATTATATTACCCTGGTCTACCATCTACTGTCATTATATTACCCTGGTCTACCATCTACTGTCATTATATTACCCTCTACTGTCATTATATTACCCTCTACTGTCATTATATTACCCTGGTCTACCATCTACTGTCATTCTAATACACTGGTCTACCATCTACTGTCATTATATTACCCTGGTCTACCATCTACTGTCATTATATTACCCTGGTCTACCATCTACTGTCATTATATTAACCTGGTCTACCATCTACTGTCATTATATTACCCTGGTCTACCATCTACTGTCATTATATTAACCTGTTCTACCATCCACTGTCATTTTATTACCTTGGTCTACAATCTACTGTCATTATATTACCCTGGTCTACCATCTACTGTCATTATATTGCCCTGTTCTACCATCTACTGTCATTGTATTACACTGGTCTACCATCTACTGTCACTATATTACCCTGGTCTAAACTCTACTGCCATTATATTACCCTGGTCTACCATCTACTGTCACTAGATTACACTGGTCTACCCTCTACTGTCATTATATTACCCTGGTCTAACATCTGTCATTATATTACCCTGGTCAACCATCTACTGTCATTATATTACCCTGGTCTACCATCTACTGTCATTATCTTACCCTGGTCTACCATCTACTGTCATTATATTACCCTTTACTGTCATTATATTACCCTGGTCTACCATCTACTGTCATTATATTACCCTGGTCAACCATCTACTGTCATTATATTACCCTGGTCTACCCTCTACTGTCACTATATTACCATGGCCTTCCATCTACTGTCATAATATTACCCTGGTCTACCCTCTACTGTCATTATATTACCCTGGTCTACCATCTACTGTCACTATATTACCCTGGTCTACCATCTACTGTCATTATATTACCCTCTACTGTCATTATATTACCCTGGTCTACCATCTACTGTCATTATATTACACTGGTCTACCATCTACTGTCATTATATTACCCTGGTCTACCATCTACTGTCATTATATTACCCTGGTCTACCATCTACTGTCATAGATTACTGGTCTACCCTCTACTGTCATGATATTACCCTGGTCTACCATCTACTGTCATTATATTAACCTGGTCTACCATCTACTGTCTGTCATTATATTACCATGGTCTACCATCTACTGTCACTATATTACCCTGGTCTAAACTCTACTGCCATTATATTACCCTGGTCTACCAACTACTGTCATTATATTACCCTGGTATACCATCTACTGTCATTATATTGACATGATCTACCATCTACTGTCATTATATTAACCTGGTCTACCATCTACTGTCATTATATTACCTGTCTACCATCTACTGTCATTATATTACCCTGGTCTACCATCTACTGTCATTATATTACCTGGTCTACCATCTACTGTCATTATATTACCTGGTCTACCATCTACTGTCATTATATTACCTGGTCTACCATCTACTGTCATTATATTAACCTGGTCTACCATCTACTGTCATTATATTACCTGGTCTACCATCTACTGTCATTATATTACCCTGGTCTACCATCTACTGTCATTATATTACCTGGTCTACCATCTACTGTCATTATATTACCTGGTCTACCATCTACTGTCATTATATTACCCTGGTCTACCTCTACTGTCATTATATTACCCTGGTCTACCATCTGTCTGTATATTATGGTTACCATCTACTGTCATTATATTACCCTGGTCTACCATCTACTGTCATTATATTAACCTGGTCTACCATCTACTGTCATTATATTACCCTGGTCTACCATCTACTGTCATTATATTACCCTGGCCTACCCTCTACTGTCATTATATTACCCTGGTCTACCATTATATTACCCTGGTCTACCATCTACTGTTATTATATTACCCTCTACTGTCATTATATTACCATGGTCGACCATCTACTGTCATTATATTACCCTGGTCTACCATCTACTGTCACTATATTACCCTGGTCTAAACTCTACTGTCATTATATTACCCTGATCTACCATCTACTGTCATTATATTACCCTCTACTGTCATTATATTACCCTGGTCTACCATCTACTGTCATTCTAATACACTGGTCTTCCATCTACTGTCATTATATTACCCTGGTCTACCATCTACTGTCATTATATTACCCTGGTCTACCATCTACTGTCATTATATTAACCTGGTCTACCATCTACTGTCATTATATTACCCTGGTCTACCATCTACTGTCATTATATTACCTGTTCTACCATCCACTGTCATTTTATTACCTGGTCTACCATCTACTGTCATTATATTACCCTGGTCTACCATCTACTGTCATTATATTGCCCTGTTCTACCATCTACTGTCATTATATTACACTGGTCTACCATCTACTGTCACTATATTACCCTGGTCTAAACTCTACTGTCATTATATTACCCTGGTCTACCATCTACTGTCACTAGATTACACTGGTCTACCCTCTACTGTCATGATATTACCCTGGTCTACCATCTACTGTCATTATATTACCTGGTCTACCATCTACTGTCATTATATTACCATGGTCTACCATCTACTGTCATTATATTACCCTGGTCTACCATCTACTGTCATTATATTACCCTGGTCTACCATCTACTGTTCATTATATTACCATCTACTGTCATTATATTACCATGGTCGACCATCTACTGTCATTATATTACCCTGGTCTACCATCTACTGTCATTATATTACCCTGGTCTAACCATCTACTGTCACCCTGGTCTATATTCATTATATTACCTGGTCTACCATCTACTGTCATTATATTACCCTGGTATACCATCTACTGTCATTATATTGACATGATCTACCATCTACTGTCATTATATTAACCTGGTCTACCATCTACTGTCATTATATTGACCTGATCTACCATCTACTGTCATTATATTATCCTGGTGTACCATCTACTGTCAATATATTACCCTGGTCTACCATCTACTGTCATTATATTACTCTGGTCTACCATCTACTGTGAATATATTACCCTGGTCTAGCATCTACTGTCATTATATTACTGGTCTACCATCTACTGTGAATATATTACCCTGGTCTACCATCTACTGTCATTATATTACCCTGGTCTACCCTCTACTGTCATTATATTACCCTGGTCTACCCATCTACTGTCATTATATTACCCTGGTCTACCATCTACTGTCATTATATTACCCTGGTCTACCATCTACTGTCATTATATTACCCTGGTCTACCATCTACTGTCATTATATTACCCTGGTCTACCATCTACTGTCATTATATTACCCTGGTCTACCCTCTACTGTCATTATATTACCCTGGTCTACCATCTACTGTCATTATATTACCCTGGTCTACCATCTACTGTCATTATATTACCCTGGTCTACCATCTACTGTCATTATATTACCCTGGTCTACCATCTACTGTCATTATATTCCTTATCTACCATCTACTGTCATTATATTACCCTGGTCTACCATCTACTGTCATTATATTACCCTGGTCAACCATCTACTGTCATTATATTACCCTGGTCTACCATCTACTGTCACTATATTACCCTGGTCTACCATCTACTGTCATTATATTACCCTGGTCTACCATCTACTGTCATTATATTACCCTGGTCTACCATCTACTGTCATTATATTACACTGGTCTACCATCTACTGTCATTATATTACCCTGGTCTACCATCTACTGTCATTATATTACCCTGGTCTACCATCTACTGTTATTATATTACCCTCTACTGTCATTATATTACCATGGTCGACCATCTACTGTCATTATATTACCCTGGTCTACCATCTACTGTCACTATATTACCCTGGTCTAAACTCTACTGTCATTATATTACCCTGGTCTACCATCTACTGTCATTATATTACCCTCTACTGTCATTATATTACCCTGGTCTACCATCTACTGTCATTCTATTACACTGGTCTACCATCTACTGTCATTATATTACCCTGGTCTACCATCTACTGTCATTATATTAACCTGGTCTACCATCTACTGTCATTATATTACCCTGGTCTACCATCTACTGTCATTATATTAACCTGTTCTACCATCCACTGTCATTTTATTACCTGGGTCTACAATCTACTGTCATTATATTACCCTGGTCTACCATCTACTGTCATTATATTACCCTGTTCTACCATCTACTGTCATTGTATTACACTGGTCTACCATCTACTGTCACTATATTACCCTGGTCTAAACTCTACTGCCATTATATTACCCTGGTCTACCATCTACTGTCACTAGATTACACTGGTCTACCCTCTACTGTCATTATATTACCCTGGTCTACCATCTACTGTCATTATATTAACCTGGTCTACCATCTACTGTCATTATATTACCATGGTCTACCATCTACTGTATTATATTACCCTGGCCTACCCTCTACTGTCATTATATTACCCTGGTCTACCATCTACTGTTATTATATTACCCTCTACTGTCATTATATTACCATGGTCGACCATCTACTGTCATTATATTACCCTGGTCTACCATCTACTGTCATTATATTACTCTGGTCTAAACTCTACTGTCATTATATTACCCTGGTCTACCATCTACTGTCATTATATTACCCTGGTATACCATCTACTGTCATTATATTGACCCTGATCTACAATCTACTGTCATTATATTAACCTGGTCTACCATCTACTGTCATTATATTAACCTGGTCTACCATCTACTGTCATTATATTACCCTGGTCTACCATCTACTGTCAATATATTACCCTGGTCTACCATCTACTGTCATTATATTACTCTGGTCTACCATCTACTGTGAATATATTACCCTGGTCTACCATTTACTGTCATTATATTACACTAGTCTACCATCTACTGTCATTATATTACCCTGGTCTACCATCTACTGTCATTATATTACCCTGGTCTACCATCTACTGTCATTATATTACCCTGGTCTACCCTCTACTGTCATTATATTACCCTGGTCTACCATCTACTGTCATTATATTACCCTGGTCTACCATCTACTGTCATTATATTACCTGGTCTACCATCTACTGTCATTATATTACCTGGTCTACCATCTACTGTCATTATATTACCCTGGTCTACCATCTACTGTCATTATATTACCCTGGTCTACCATCTACTGTCATTATATTACCATGGTCTTCCATCTACTGTCATATATTACCCTGGTCTACCATCTACTGTCATTATATTACCCTCTACTGTCATTATATTACCCTCTACTGTCATTATATTACCCTCTACTGTCATTATATTACCCTCTACTGTCATTATATTACCCTGGTCTACCATCTACTGTCATTATATTACCCTGGTCTACCATCTACTGTCATTATATTACCCTCTACTGTCATTATATTACCCTGGTCTACCATCTACTGTCATTATATTACCCTGGTCTACCATCTACTGTCATTATATTACCCTGGTCTACCCTCTACTGTCACTATATTACCATGGTCTTCCATCTACTGTCATAATATTACCCTGGTCTACCCTCTCCTGTCATTATATTACCCTGGTCTACCATCTACTGTCACTATATTACCCTGGTCTACCATCTACTGTCATTATATTACCCTCTACTGTCATTATATTACCCTGGTCTACCATCTACTGTCATTATATTACCCTGGTCTACCATCTACTGTCATTATATTACCCTGGTCTACCATCTACTGTCATTATATTACCCTGGTCTACCATCTACTGTCATTATATTACCCTGGTCTACCATCTACTGTCATTATATTACCCTGGTCTACCATCTACTGTCATTATATTAACCTGTTCTACCATCTACTGTCATTATATTACCCTGGTCTACCATCTACTGTCATTATATTACACTGGTCTACCATCTACTGTCACTATATTACCCTGGTCTAAACTCTACTGTCACTATATTACCCTGGTCTAAACTCTACTGTCATTATATTACCCTGGCCTACCCTCTACTGTCATTATATTACCCTGGTCTACCATCTACTGTCATTATATTAACCTGGTCTACCATCTACTGTCATTATATTACCATGGTCTACCATCTACTGTCATTATATTACCCTTGCCTACCATCTACTGTCATTATATTACCCTGGTCTACCATCTACTGTTATTATATTACCCTCTACTGTCATTATATTACCTGGTCGACCGTCTACTGTCATTATATTACCCTGGTCTACCATCTACTGTCATTATATTACACTGGTCTACCATCTACTGTCATTATATTACCCTGGTCTACCATCTACTGTCATTATATTGACCTGATCTACCATCTACTGTCATTATATTAACCTGGTCTACCATCTACTGTCAATATATTACCCTGGTCTACCATCTACTGTCATTATATTACTCTGGTCTACCATCTACTGTGAATATATTACCCTGGTCTACCATTTACTGTCATTATATTACACTAGTCTACCATCTACTGTCATTATATTACCCTGGTCTACCATCTACTGTCATTATATTACCCTGGTCTACCCTCTACTGTCATTATATTACCCTGGTCTACCCTCTACTGTCATTATATTACCCTGGTCTACCATCTACTGTCATTATATTACCCTGGTCTACCATCTACTGTCATTATATTACCCTGGTCTACCATCTACTGTCATTATATTACCCTCTACTGTCATTATATTACCCTGGTCTACCATCTACTGTCATTATATTACCCTGGTCAACCATCTACTGTCATTATATTACCCTGGTCTACCATCTACTGTCATTATATTACCCTGGTCTACCATCTACTGTCATTATATTACCCTGGTCTACCATCTACTGTATTATATTACCCTGGTCTACCCTGGTATATTACCCTGGTCTATCTACTGTCATTATATTACCCTGGTCTACCATCTACTGTCATTATATTACCCTGGTCTACCATCTACTGTCATTATATTACCCTCTACTGTCATTATATTACCCTGGTCTACCATCTACTGTCATTATATTACCCTGGTCAACCATCTACTGTCATTATATTACCCTGGTCTACCATCTACTGTCATTATATTACCCTGGTCTACCATCTACTGTCATTATATTACCCTGGTCCCATCTACTGTCATTATATTACCCTGGTCTACCATCTACTGTCATTATATTACCCTGGTCAACCATCTACTGTCATTATATTACCCTGGTCTACCCTCTACTGTCACTATATTACCATGGTCTTCCATCTACTGTCATAATATTACCCTGGTCTACCATCTACTGTCATTATATTACCCTGGTCTACCATCTACTGTCATTATATTACCCTGGTCTACCATCTACTGTCATTATATTAACCTGGTCTACCATCTACTGTCATTATATTACCCTGGTCTACCATCTACTGTCATTCTATTACACTGGTCTACCATCTACTGTCATTATATTACCCTGGTCTACCATCTACTGTCATTATATTACCCTGGTCTACCATCTACTGTCATTATATTAACCTGTTCTAACATCTACTGTCATTGTATTACACTGGTCTACCATCTACTGTCACTATATTACCCTGGTCTAAACTCTACTGCCATTATATTACCCTGGTCTACCATCTACTGTCACTAGATTACACTGGTCTACCCTCTACTGACATTATATTACCCTGGTATACCATCTACTGTCATTATATTAACCTGGTCTACCATCTACTGTCATTGATATTACCCTGGTCTACCATCTACTGTCATTATATTAACCTGGTCTACCATCTACTGTCATTATATTACCATGGTCTACCATCTACTGTCATTATATTACCCTGGTCTACCATCTACTGTCATTATATTACCCTGGTCTACCATCTACTGTCACGATATTACCATGGTCTTCCATCTACTGTCATAATATTACCCTGGTCTACCATCTACTGTCATTATATTACCCTGGTCTACCATCTACTGTCACTATATTACCCTGGTCTACCATCTACTGTCATTATATTACCCTCTACTGTCATTATATTACCTGGTCCCTCTACTGTCATTATATTACCTGGTCGACCATCTACTGTCATTATATTACCCTGGTCTACCATCTACTGTCATTATATTACCATCTACTGTCATTATATTACCCTGGTCTACCATCTACTGTCATTATATTACCCAGGTCAAACATCTACTGTCATTATATTACCCTGGTCTACCCTCTACTGTCACTATATTACCATGGTCTTCCATCTACTGTCATAATATTACCCTGGTCTACCCTCTACTGTCATTATATTACCCTGGTCTACCATCTACTGTCACTATATTACCCTGGTCTACCATCTACTGTCATTATATTACCCTCTACTGTCATTATATTACCCTGGTCTACCATCTACTGTCATTCTAATACACTGGTCTACCATCTACTGTCATTATATTACCCTGGTCTACCATCTACTGTCATTATATTACCCTGGTCTACCATCTACTGTCATTATATTAACCTGGTCTACCATCTACTGTCATTATATTACCCTGGTCTACCATCTACTGTCATTATATTAACCTGTTCTACCATCCACTGTCATTTTATTACCTGGTCTACATCTACTGTCATTATATTACACTGGTCTACCATCTACTGTCACTATATTACCCTGGTCTAAATCTACTGTCATTATATTACCCTGGTCTACCATCTACTGTCACTAGATTACACTGGTCTACCCTCTGCTGTCATGATATTACCCTGGTCTACCATCTACTGTCATTATATTAACCTGGTCTACCATCTACTGTCATTATATTACCATGGTCTACCATCTACTGTCATTATATTACCCTTCTACCCTCTACTGTCATTATATTACCCTGGTCTACCATCTACTGTTATTATATTACCCTCTACTGTCATTATATTACCATGGTCTACCATCTACTGTCATTATATTACCCTGGTCTACCATCTACTGTCATTATATTACACTGGTCTACCATCTACTGTCATTATATTACCCTGGTCTACCATCTACTGTCATTATATTACCTGATCTACCATCTACTGTCATTATATTACCCTGGTCAACCATCTACTGTCATTATATTACCCTGGTCTACCCTCTACTGTCACTATATTACCATGGTCTACCATCTACTGTGAATATATTACCCTGGTCTACCATTTACTGTCATTATATTACACTAGTCTACCATCTACTGTCATTATATTACCCTGGTCTACCATCTACTGTCATTATATTACCCTGGTCTACCCTCTACTGTCATTATATTACCCTGGTCTACCATCTACTGTCATTATATTACCCTGGTCTACCATCTACTGTCATTATATTACCCTGGTCTACCATCTACTGTCATTATATTACCCTGGTCTACCATCTACTGTCATTATATTACCCTCTACTGTCATTATATTACCCTGGTCTACCATCTACTGTCATTATATTACCCTGGTCAACCATCTACTGTCATTATATTACCCTGGTCTACCATCTACTGTCATTATATTACCCTGGTCTACCATCTACTGTCATTATATTACCCATCTACTGTCATTATATTACCCTGGTCTACCATCTACTGTCATTATATTACCCTGGTCAACCATCTACTGTCATTATATTACCCTGGTCTACCATCTACTGTCACATTATATTACCATGGTCTTCCATCTACTGTCATAATATTACCCTGGTCTACCCTCTACTGTCATTATATTACCCTGGTCTACCATCTACTGTCATTCTATATTACACTGGTCTACCATCTACTGTCATTATATTACCCTGGTCTACCATCTACTGTCATTATATTACCCTGGTCTACCATCTACTGTCATTATATTAACCTGTTCTACCATCTACTGTCATTATATTACACTGGTCTACCATCTACTGTCACTATATTACCCTGGTCTAAACTCTACTGCCATTATATTACCTGGTCTACCATCTACTGTCACTAGATTACACTGGTCTACCCTCTACTGACATTATATTACCCTGGTATACCATCTACTGTCATTATATTACCTGGTCTACCATCTACTGTCATTGATATTACCATCTGGTCTACCATCTACTGTCATTATATTAACCTGGTCTACCATCTACTGTCATTATATTACCATGGTCTACCATCTACTGTCATTATATTACCCTGGTCTACCATCTACTGTCATTATATTACCCTACCATCTACCATCTACTGTCATTATATTACCTGGTCTACCATCTACTGTCATTATATTACCCTGGTCTACCATCTACTGTCATTATATTACCCTGGTCTACCATCTACTGTCATTATATTACCCTGGTCTACCATCTACTGTCATTATATTATATTACCATCTACTGTCATTATATTACCCTGGTCTACCATCTACTGTCATTATATTACCCTGGTCTAAACTCTACTGTCATTATATTACCCTGGTCTACCATCTACTGTCATTATATTACCCTGGTCTACCATCTACTGTCATTATATTACCTGATCTACCATCTACTGTCATTATATTACCCTGGTCTACCATCTACTGTCATTATATTACCTGGTCTACCATCTACTGTCATTATATTACCCTGGTCTACCATCTACTGTCATTATATTACCTGGTCTACCATCTACTGTCATTATATTACCCTGGTCTACCATCTACTGTCATTATATTACCCTGGTCTACCATCTACTGTCATTATATTACCCTGGTCTACCATCTACTGTCATTATATTACCCTGGTCTACCATCTACTGTCATTATATTACCCTGGTCTACCATCTACTGTCATTATATTACCCTGGTCTACCCATCTACTGTCATTATATTACCCTGGTCTACCATCTACTGTCATTATATTGGTCTACCATCTACTGTCATTATATTACCTGGTCTACCATCTACTGTCATTATATTACCCTGGTCTACCATCTACTGTCATTATATTACCCTGGTCTACCATCTACTGTCATTATATTACCCTGGTCTACCATCTACTGTCATTATATTACCCTGGTCTACCATCTACTGTCATTATATTACCCTGGTCTACCATCTACTGTCATTATATTACCCTGGTCAACCATCTACTGTCATTATATTACCCTGGTCTCTCTACTGTCACTATATTACCATGGTCTTCCATCTACTGTCATATATTACCCTGGTCTACCCTCTACTGTCATTATATTACCCTGGTCTACCATCTACTGTCATTATATTACACTGGTCTACCATCTACTGTCATTATATTACCCTGGTCTACCATCTACTGTCATTATATTACCCTGGTCTACCATCTACTGTCATTATATTACCTGGTCCCATCTACTGTCATTATATTACCATGGTCTACCATCTACTGTCATTATATTACCCTGGTCTACCATCTACTGTCATTATATTACCCTGGTCTACCATCTACTGTCATTATATTACCCTGGTCTACCATCTACTGTCATTATATTACCCTCTACTGTCATTATATTACCCTGGTCTACCATCTACTGTCATTATATTACACTGGTCTACCATCTACTGTCATTATATTACCCTGGTCTACCATCTACTGTCATTATATTACCTGGTCTACCATCTACTGTCATTATATTACCCTGGTCTACCATCCTGTCATTATATTACCCTGGTCATCTACTGTCATTATATTACCTGGTCTACCATCTACTGTCATTATATTACCTGGTCTACCCTCTACTGTCACTATATTACCATTGTCTTCCATCTACTGTCATAATATTACCCTGGTCTACCATCTACTGTCATTCTATTACACTGGTCTACCATCTACTGTCACTATATTACCCTGGTCTAAACTCTACTGCCATTATATTACCCTGGTCTACCATCTACTGTCATTATATTACCCTGGTCTACCATCTACTGTCATTATATTACCCTGGTCTACCATCTACTGTCATTATATTACCCTGGTCTACCATCTACTGTCATTATATTACCATGGTCTACCATCTACTGTCATTATATTACCCTGGTCTACCCTCTACTGTCATTATATTACCCTGGTCTACCATCTACTGTCATTATATTACCCTCTACTGTCATTATATTACCATGGTCGACCATCTACTGTCATTATATTACCCTGGTCTACCATCTACTGTCATTATATTACCCTGGTCTACCATCTACTGTCATTATATTACCCTGGTCTACCATCTACTGTCATTATATTACCCTGGTCTACCATCTACTGTCATTATATTGACCTGATCTACCATCTACTGTCATTATATTAACCTGGTCTACCATCTACTGTCATTATATTGACCTGATCTACCATCTACTGTCATTATATTATCCTGGTCTACCATCTACTGTCAATATATTACCCTCTACTGTCATTATATTACCTCTGGTCTACCATCTACTGTCAATATATTACCCTGGTCTACCATCTACTGTCATTATATTACACTGGTCTACCATCTACTGTCATTATATTACCCTGGTCTACCATCTACTGTCATTATATTACCCTGGTCTACCATCTACTGTCATTATATTACCCTGGTCTACATCTACTCTACTGTCATTATCTACTGTCATTATACCCTGGTCTACCATCTACTGTCATTATATTACCCTGGTCTACCATCTACTGTCATTATATTACCCTGGTCTACCATCTACTGTCATTATATTACCCTGGTCTACCATCTACTGTCATTATATTACCCTGGTCTACCATCTACTGTCATTATATTACCCTGGTCTACCATCTACTGTCATTATATTACCTGGTCTACCATCTACTGTCATTATATTACCCTGGTCAACCATCTACTGTCATTATATTACCCTGGTCTACCATCTACTGTCATTATATTACCTGGTCTTCCATCTACTGTCATTATATTACCCTGGTCTACCATCTACTGTCATTATATTACCCTGGTCTACCATCTACTGTCATTATATTACCCTGGTCTACCATCTACTGTCATTATATTACCTGGTCCCTCTACTGTCATTATATTACCCTGGTCTACCATCTACTGTCATTATATTACACTGGTCTACCATCTACTGTCATTATATTACCCTGGTCTACCATCTACTGTCATTATATTACCCTGGTCTACCATCTACTGTCATTATATTAACCTGGTCTACCATCTACTGTCATTATATTACACTGGTCTACCATCTACTGTCATTATATTACCCTGGTCTAAATCTACTGTCATTATATTACCCTGGTCTACCATCTACTGTCATTATATTACACTGGTCTACCATCTACTGTCATTATATTACCCTGGTCTACCATCTACTGTCATTATATTAACCTGGTCTACCATCTACTGTCATTATATTACCCTGGTCTACCATCTACTGTCATTATATTAACCTGGTCTACCATCTACTGTCATTATATTACCTGGTCTACCATCTACTGTCATTATATTACCTGGTCTACCATCTACTGTCATTATATTACCCTGGTCTACCATCTACTGTCATTATATTACCCTGGTCTCTACCATCTACTGTCATTATATTACCCTGGTCTACCATCTACTGTCATTATATTACCCTGGTCTACCATCTACTGTCATTATATTACCCTGGTCTACCATCTACTGTCATTATATTACCCTGGTCTACCATCTACTGTCATTACCCTGGTCTACCATCTACTGTCATTATATTACTCTGGTCTACCATCTACTGTCATTATATTACCCTGGTCTACCATCTACTGTCATTATATTAACCTGGTCTACCCTCTACTGTCATTATATTACCCTGGTCTACCATCTACTGTCATTATATTACCCTGGTCAACCATCTACTGTCATTATATTACCCTGGTCTACCATCTACTGTCACTATATTACCCTGGTCTACCATCTACTGTCATTATATTACCCTGGTCTACCATCTACTGTCATTATATTACCCTGGTCTACCATCTACTGTCATTATATTACCCTGGTCTACCATCTACTGTCATTATATTACCCTCTACTGTCATTATATTACCCTGGTCTACCATCTACTGTCATTATATTACCCTGGTCTACCATCTACTGTCATTATATTACCCTGGTCTACCATCTACTGTCATTATATTACCCTGGTCTACCATCTACTGTCATTATATTACCTGGTCTACCATCTACTGTCATTATATTACCTGGTCTACCATCTACTGTCATTATATTACCCTGATCTACCATCTACTGTCATTATATTACCCTGGTCTACCATCTACTGTCATTATATTACCCTGGTCTACCATCTACTGTCATTATATTACCCTGGTCTACCATCTACTGTCTACTGTCATTATATTACCCTGGTCTACCATCTACTGTCATTATATTACCCTGGTCTACCATCTACTGTCATTATATTACCCTGGTCTACCATCTACTGTCATTATATTACCCTGGTCTACCATCTACTGTCATTATATTACCCTCTACTGTCATTATATTACCCTGGTCTACCATCTACTGTCATTATATTACCCTGGTCTACCATCTACTGTCATTATATTACCCTGGTCTACCTCTACTGTCATTATATTACCCTGGTCTCCATCTACTGTCATTATATTACCCTGGTCTACCCTCTACTGTCATTATATTACCCTGGTCTACCATCTACTGTCATTATATTACCCTGGTCTACCATCTACTGTCATTATATTACCCTCTACTGTCATTATATTACCCTGGTCTACCATCTACTGTCATTATATTACCCTGGTCTACCATCTACTGTCCTTATATTAACCTCTACTGTCATTATATTACCCTGGTCTACCCTCTACTGTCATTATATTAACCTGGTCTACCATCTACTGTTATTATATTGTCCTCTACTGTCACTATATTACCCTGGTCTAAACTCTACTGCCATTATATTACTCTGGTCTACCATCTACTGTCACTAGATTACACTGGTCTACCATCTACTGTCATTATATTACCGTCTACTGTCATGATATTACCCTGGTCTACCATCTACTGTCATTATATTACCCTGGTCTACCATCTACTGTCATTATATTAACCTAGTCTACCATCTACTGTCATTATATTACCCTGGCCTACCCTCTACTGTCATTATATTACCCTGGTCTACCATCTACTGTCATTATATTACCCTGGTCTACCATCTACTGTCATTATATTACCATGGTCTTCCATCTACTGTCATTATATTACCCTGGTCTACCATCTACTGTCATTATATTACCCTGGTCTACCATCTACTGTCATTATATTACCCTGGTCTACCATCTACTGTCATTATATTACCCTCTACTGTCATTTATATCTACCTCTACTGTCATTATATTACCCTGGTCTACCATCTACTGTCATTATATTACCCTGGTCTACCATCTACTGTCATTATATTACCCTCTACTGTCATTATATTACCCTGGTCTACCATCTACTGTCATTATATTACCCTGGTCTACCATCTACTGTCATTATATTACCCTGGTCTACCATCTACTGTCACTATATTACCATGGTCTTCCATCTACTGTCATAATATTACCCTGGTCTACCCTCTCCTGTCATTATATTACCCTGGTCTACCATCTACTGTCACTATATTACCCTGGTCTCCCATCTACTGTCATTATATTCCCTCTACTGTCATTATATTACCCTGGTCTACCATCTACTGTCATTATATTACCCTGGTCTACCATCTACTGTCATTATATTACCCTGGTCTACTATCTACTGTCATTATATTAACCTGGTCTACCATCTACTGTCATTATATTACCCTGGTCTACCATCTACTGTCATCATATTAACCTGCTCTACCATCTACTGTCATTATATTACCCTGGTCTACCATCTACTGTCATTATATTATCCTGGTCTACCATCTACTGTCATATATTACCCTGGTCTACCATCTACTGTCATTATATTACCTGGTCTACCATCTACTGTCATTATATTACCCTGGTCTACCATCTACTGTCATTATATTACCCTGGTCTACCATCTACTGTCATTATATTACCCTGGTCTACCATCTACTGTCATTATATTACCCTGGTCTACCATCTACTGTCATTATATTACCCTGGTCTACCATCTACTGTCATTATATTACCCTGGTCGACCATCTACTGTCATTATATTACCATGGTCTACCATCTACTGTCATTATATTACCCTGGTCTACCATCTACTGTCATTATATTACCCTGGTCTACCATCTACTGTCATTATATTACCCTGGTCTACCATCTACTGTCATTATATTACCCTCTACTGTCATTATATTACCCTGGTCTACCATCTACTGTCATTATATTACCCTGGTCAACCATCTACTGTCATTATATTACCCTGGTCTACCATCTACTGTCACTATATTACCATGGTCTTCCATCTACTGTCATAATATTACCCTGGTCTACCATCTACTGTCATTATATTACCCTGGTCTACCATCTACTGTCATTATATTACCCTGGTCTACCATCTACTGTCATTATATTACCCTGGTCTACCATCTACTGTCATTATATTACCCTGGTCTACCATCTACTGTCATTATATTACACTGGTCTACCATCTATTGTCATTGTATTACCCTGGTATACCATCTACTGTCATTATATTGACCTGATCTATCATCTACTGTCATTATATTAACCTGGTCTACCATCTACTGTCATTATATTACAATCTACTGTCATTATATTACCCTGGTCTACCATCTACCGTCATTATATTACCCTGGTCAACAATTTACTGTCATTATATTACCCTGGTCTACCATCTACTCTCATTATATTACCCTGGTCTACCATCTACTGTCATTATATTACCCTGGTCTACCATCTACTGTCATTATATTACCTGGTCTACCATCTACTGTCATTATATTACCCTGGTCTACCATCTACTGTCATTATATTACCCTGGTCTACCCTCTACTGTCATTATATTACCTGGTCTACCATCTACTGTCATATATTACCCTGGTCTACCATCTACTGTCATTATATTACCCTGGTCTACCATCTACTGTCATTATATTACCCTGGTCTACCATCTACTGTCATTATATTACCCTCTACTGTCATTATATTACCATCTACTGTCATTATATTACCATGGTCGACCATCTACTGTCATTATATTACCCTGGTCTACCATCTACTGTCATTATATTACCCTCTACTGTCATTATATTACCCTGGTCTACCATCTACTGTCATTATATTACCCTGGTCAAACCATCTACTGTCATTATATTACCCTGGTCTACCCTCTACTGTCACTATATTACCATGGTCTTCCATCTACTGTCATAATATTACCCTGGTCTACCCTCTCCTGTCATTATATTACCCTGGTCTACCATCTACTGTCACTATATTACTCTGGTCTACCATCTACTGTCATTATATTACCCTCTACTGTCATTATATTACCCTGGTCTACCATCTACTGTCATTATATTACTCTGGTCTACCATCTACTGTCATTATATTACCCTGGTCTACCATCTACTGTCATTATATTAACCTGTTCTACCATCTACTGTCATTATATTACTCTGGTCTACCATCTACTGTCATTATATTACCCTGGTCTACCATCTACTGTCATTATATTAACCTGTTCTACCATCTACTGTCATTATATTATCCTGGTCTACCATCTACTGTCATTATATTACACTGGTCTACCATCTACTGTCACTATATTACCCTGGTCTAAACTCTACTGTCATTATATTACCCTGGTCTACCATCTACTGTCACTAGATTACACTGGTCTACCCTCTGCTGTCATGATATTACCCTGGTCTACCATCTACTGTCATTATATTAACCTGGTCTACCATCTACTGTCATTATATTACCCTGGTCTACCATCTACTGTCATTATATTACCCTTGTCTACCCTCTACTGTCATTATATTACCCTGGTCTACCCTGGTCTACCATCTACTGTTCATTATATTACCCTCTACTGTCATTATATTACCTGGTCTACCATCTACTGTCATTATATTACCCTGGTCTACCATCTACTGTCATTATATTACACTGGTCTACCATCTACTGTCATTATATTACCCTGGTCTACCATCTACTGTCATTATATTGACCTGGTCTACCATCTACTGTCATTATATTATCCTGGTCTACCATCTACTGTCATTATATTACCCTGGTCTACCATCTACTGTCATTATATTACCTGGTCTACCATCTACTGTCATTATATTACCCTGGTCTACCATCTACTGTCATTATATTACCCTGGTCTACCATCTACTGTCATTATATTACCCTGGTCTACCATCTACTGTCATTATATTACCCTGGTCTACCATCTACTGTCATTATATTACCCTGGTCTACCATCTACTGTCATTATATTACCCTGGTCTACCATCTACTGTCATTATATTACCCTGGTCTACCATCTACTGTCATTATATTACCCTGGTCTACCATCTACTGTCATTATATTACCCTGGTCCCTCTACTGTCATTATATTACCCTGGTCTACCATCTACTGTCATTATATTACCCTGGTCAACCATCTACTGTCATTATATTACCCTGGTCTACCATCTACTGTCATTATATTACCCTGGTCTACCATCTACTGTCATTATATTACCCTGGTCTACCATCTACTGTCATTATATTACCCTGGTCTACCATCTACTGTCATTATATTACCCTGGTCAACCATCTACTGTCATTATATTACCCTGGTCTACCCTCTACTGTCACTATATTACCATGGTCTTCCATCTACTGTCATAATATTACCCTGGTCTACCATCTACTGTCATTATATTACCCTCTACTGTCATTATATTACCCTGGTCTACCATCTACTGTCATTATATTACTCTGGTCTACCATCTACTGTCATTATATTACCCTGGTCTACCATCTACTGTCATTATATTAACCTGTTCTACCATCTACTGTCATTATATTACACTGGTCTACCATCTACTGTCATTATATTACCCTGGTCTACCATCTACTGTCACTATATTACCCTGGTCTACCATCTACTGTCACTAGATTACACTGGTCTACCCTCTACTGACATTATATTACCCTGGTATACCATCTACTGTCATTATATTAACCTGGTCTACCATCTACTGTCATGATATTACCCTGGTCTACCATCTAATGTCATTATATTAACCTGGTCTACCATCTACTGTCATTATATTACCATGGTCTACCATCTACTGTCATTATATTACCCTGGTCTACCATCTACTGTCATTATATTACCCTGGTCTACCATCTACTGTCATTATATTACCCTGGTCTACCATCTACTGTCATTATATTACCATGGTCTACCATCTACTGTCATTATATTACCCTGGTCTACCATCTACTGTCATTATATTACCTGGTCTACCATCTACTGTCATTATATTACCTGGTCTACCATCTACTGTCATTATATTACCTGATCTACCATCTACTGTCATTATATTACCCTGGTCTACCATCTACTGTCATTATATTACCCTGGTCTACCATCTACTGTCATTATATTACCCTGGTCTACCATCTACTGTCATATATTACCCTGGTCTACCATCTACTGTCATTATATTACCTGGTCTACCATCTACTGTCATTATATTACCCTGGTCTACCATCTACTGTCATTATATTACCCTGGTCTACCCTCTACTGTCATTATATTACCCTGGTCTACCATCTACTGTTATTATATTACCATCTACTGTCATTATATTACCCTGGTCTACCATCTACTGTCATTATATTACCCTGGTCTACCATCTACTGTCATTATATTACCCTGGTCTAAATCTACTGTCATTATATTACCCTGGTCTACCATCTACTGTCATTATATTACCCTGGTCTACCATCTACTGTCATTATATTGACCTGATCTACCATCTACTGTCATTATATTAACCTGGTCTACCATCTACTGTCATTATATTACCTGATCTACCATCTACTGTCATTATATTATCCTGGTCTACCATCTACTGTCAATATATTACCCTGGTCTACCATCTACTGTCATTATATTACCCTGGTCTACCATCTACTGTCATTATATTACCCTGGTCTACCATCTACTGTCATTATATTACACTGGTCTACCATCTACTGTCATTATATTACCCTGGTCTACCATCTACTGTCATTATATTAACCTGGTCTACCATCTACTGTCATTATATTACCCTGGTCTACCATCTACTGTCATTATATTACCCTGGTCTACCATCTACTGTCATTATATTACCCTGGTCTACCATCTACTGTCATTATATTACCCTGGTCTACCATCTACTGTCATTATATTACCCTGGTCTACCATCTACTGTCATTATATTACCCTGGTCTACCATCTACTGT
This sequence comes from Oncorhynchus tshawytscha, assembly GCF_018296145.1. Taxonomy (NCBI): domain Eukaryota; kingdom Metazoa; phylum Chordata; class Actinopteri; order Salmoniformes; family Salmonidae; genus Oncorhynchus; species Oncorhynchus tshawytscha. The sequence continues at coordinate 29,566 of NW_024608058.1, forward strand.
CATTATATTACCCTCTACTGTCATTATATTACCCTGGTCTACCATCTACTGTCATTATATTACCCTGGTCAACCATCTACTGTCATTATATTACCCTGGTCTACCATCTACTGTCATTATATTACCCTGGTCTACCATCTACTGTCATTATATTACCCTCTACTGTCATTATATTACCCTGGTCTACCATCTACTGTCATTATATTACCCTGGTCAACCATCTACTGTCATTATATTACCCTGGTCTACCCTCTACTGTCACTATATTACCATGGTCTTCCATCTACTGTCATTATATTACCCTGGTCTACCCTCTCCTGTCATTATATTACCCTGGTCTACCATCTACTGTCATTATATTACCCTGGTCTACCATCTACTGTCATTATATTACCCTCTACTGTCATTATATTACCCTGGTCTACCATCTACTGTCATTATATTACCCTGGTCTACCATCTACTGTCATTATATTACCCTGGTCTACCATCTACTGTCATTATATTACCCTGGTCTACCATCTACTGTCATTATATTAACCTGGTTCTACCATCTACTGTCATTATATTACACTGGTCTACCATCTACTGTCATTATATTACCCTGGTCTAACCATCTACTGTCATTATATTACCCTGGTCTACCATCTACTGTCACTAGATTACACTGGTCTACCCTCTACTGTCATTATATTACCCTGGTCTACCATCTACTGTCATTATATTAACCTGGTCTACCATCTACTGTCATGATATTACCCTGGTCTACCATCTACTGTCATTATATTACCTGGTCTACCATCTACTGTCATTATATTACCTGGTCTACCATCTACTGTCATTATATTACCCTGGTCTACCATCTACTGTCATTATATTACCCTGGTCTACCATCTACTGTCTACTGTCATTATATTACCCTGGTCTACCATCTACTGTCATTATATTACCCTGGTCTACCATCTACTGTCATTATATTACCCTGGTCTACCATCTACTGTCATTATATTACCCTCTACTGTCTACCATCTACTGTCATTATATTACCCTGGTCTACCATCTACTGTCATTATATTACCCTGGTCTACCATCTACTGTCATTATATTACCCTGGTCCCATCTACTGTCATTATATTACCCTGGTCTACCATCTACTGTCATTATATTACCCTGGTCTACCATCTACTGTCATTATATTACCCTGGTCTACCCTCTACTGTCATTATATTACCATGGTCTACCATCTACTGTCATTATATTACCCTGGTCTACCATCTACTGTCATTATATTACCCTGGTCTACCATCTACTGTCATTATATTACCCTGGTCTACCATCTACTGTCATTATATTACCCTGGTCCTCTACTGTCATTATATTACCCTGGTCTACCATCTACTGTCATTCTATATTACACTGGTCTACCATCTACTGTCATTATATTACCCTGGTCTACCATCTACTGTCATTATATTACCCTGGTCTACCATCTACTGTCATTATATTAACCTGGTCTACCATCTACTGTCATTATATTACCCTGGTCTACCATCTACTGTCATTATATTACCCTGGTCTACCATCTACTGTCATTATATTACCCTGGTCTACCATCTACTGTCATTATATTACCCTGGTCTACCATCTACTGTCATTATATTACCCTGGTCTACCATCTACTGTCATTATATTACCCTGGTCTACCATCTACTGTCATTATATTACCCTGGTCTACCATCTACTGTCATTATATTACCTGGTCTACCATCTACTGTCATTATATTACCTGGTCTACCATCTACTGTCATTATATTACCTGGTCTACCATCTACTGTCATTATATTACCCTGGTCTACCCTCTACTGTCATTATATTACCCTGGTCTACCATCAACTGACATTATATTACCCTGGTCTACCATCTACTGTCATGATATTACCCTGGTCTACCATCTACTGTCATTATATTAACCTGGTCTACCATCTACTGTCATTATATTACCATGGTCTACCATCTACTGTCATTATATTACCCTGGCCTACCCTCTACTGTCATTATATTACCCTGGTCTACCATCTACTGTTATTATATTACCCTCTACTGTCATTATATTACCATGGTCGACCATCTACTGTCATTATATTACCCTGGTCTACCATCTACTGTCATTATATTACCCTGGTCTACACTCTACTGTCATTATATTACCCTGGTCTACCATCTACTGTCATTATATTACCCTGGTCTACCATCTACTGTCATTATATTACCATCTACTGTCATTATATTAACCTGGTCTACCATCTACTGTCATTATATTGACCTGATCTACCATCTACTGTCATTATATTATCCTGGTGTACCATCTACTGTCATATATTACCCTGGTCTACCATCTACTGTCATTATATTACTCCTGGTCTACCATCTACTGTGAATATATTACCCTGGTCTACCATTTACTGTCATTATATTACACTAGTCTACCATCTACTGTCATTATATTACCCTGGTCTACCATCTACTGTCATTATATTACCCTGGTCTACCCTCTACTGTCATTATATTACCCTGGTCTACCCTCTACTGTCATTATATTACCCTGGTCTACCATCTACTGTCATTATATTACCCTGGTCTACCATCTACTGTCATTATATTACCCTGGTCTACCATCTACTGTCATTATATTACCCTGGTCTACCATCTACTGTCATTATATTACCCTCTACTGTCATTATATTACCCTGGTCTACCATCTACTGTCATTATATTACCCTGGTCAACCATCTACTGTCATTATATTACCCTGGTCTACCATCTACTGTCATTATATTACCCTGGTCTACCATCTACTGTCATTATATTACCCTCTACTGTCATTATATTACCCTGGTCTACCATCTACTGTCATTATATTACCCTGGTCAACCATCTACTGTCATTATATTACCCTGGTCTACCCTCTACTGTCACTATATTACCATGGTCTTCCATCTACTGTCATTATATTACCCTGGTCTACCATCTACTGTCATTATATTACCCTGGTCTACCATCTACTGTCATTATATTACCCTGGTCTACCATCTACTGTCATTATATTACCCTGGTCTACCATCTACTGTCATTATATTACCCTGGTCTACCATCTACTGTCATTATATTACCCTGGTCTACCATCTACTGTCATTATATTACCCTGGTCTACCATCTACTGTCATTATATTACACTGTTCTACCATCTACTGTCATTGTATTACACTGGTCTACCATCTACTGTCACTATATTACCCTGGTCTAAACTCTACTGCCATTATATTACCCTGGTCTACCATCTACTGTCACTAGATTACACTGGTCTACCCTCTACTGACATTATATTACCCTGGTATACCATCTACTGTCATTATATTAACCTGGTCTACCATCTACTGTCATTATATTACCCTGGTCTACCATCTACTGTCATTATATTAACCTGGTCTACCATCTACTGTCATTATATTACCCTGGTCTACCATCTACTGTCATTATATTACCCTGGTCTACCATCTACTGTCATTATATTACCCTGGTCTACCATCTACTGTCATTATATTACCCTGGTCTACCATCTACTGTCATTATATTACCCTGGTCTACCATCTACTGTCATTATATTACCCTGGTCTAACATCTACTGTCATTATATTATCTACCATCTACTGTCATTATATTACCCTGGCCTACCCTCTACTGTCATTATATTACCCTGGTCTACCATCTACTGTCATTATATTACCCTGGTCTACCATCTACTGTCATTATATTACCCTGGTTACCATCTACTGTCATTATATTACCCTGGTCTACCATCTACTGTCATTATATTACCCTGGTCTACCATCTACTGTCATTATATTACCCTGGTCTACCATCTACTGTCATTATACCCTCTACTGTCATTATATTACCCTGGTCTACCATCTACTGTCATTATATTACCCTGGTCAACCATCTACTGTCATTATATTACCCTGGTCTACCATCTACTGTCATTATATTACCCTGGTCTACCATCTACTGTCATTATATTACCCTCTACTGTCATTATATTACCCTGGTCTACCATCTACTGTCATTATATTACCCTGGTCTACCATCTACTGTCATTATATTACCCTGGTCTACCATCTACTGTCATTATATTACCCTGGTCTACCATCTACTGTCATTATATTACCCTGGTCTACCATCTACTGTCATTATATTACCCTGGTCTACCATCTACTGTCATTATATTACCCTGGTCTACCATCTACTGTCATTATATTACCCTCTACTGTCATTATATTACCCTGGTCTACTATCTACTGTCATTATATTACACCTGGTCTACCATCTACTGTCATTATATTACCCTGGTCTACCATCTACTGTCATTATATTACCCTGGTCTACCATCTACTGTCATTATATTACCATCTACTGTCATTATATTACCCTGGTCTACCATCTACTGTCACTATATTACCCTGGTCTAAACTCTACTGCCATTATATTACCCTGGTCTACCATCTACTGTCACTAGATTACACTGGTCTACCCTCTACTGACATTATATTACCCTGGTATACCATCTACTGTCATTATATTAACCTGGTCTACCATCTACTGTCATGATATTACCCTGGTCTACCATCTAATGTCATTATATTAACCTGGTCTACCATCTACTGTCATTATATTAACATGGATTACCATCTACTGTCATTATATTACCCTGGTCTACCCTCTACTGTCATTATATTACCCTGGTCTACCATCTACTGTTATTATATTAACCTCTACTGTCATTATATTACCATGGTCGACCATCTACTGTCATTATATTACCCTAGTCTACCATCTACTGTCATTATATTACTCTGGTCTACCATCTACTGTGATTATATTACCCTGGTCTACCATTTACTGTCATTATATTAAACTGGTCATCCATCTGCTGTCATTATATTACCCTGTTCTACCATCTACTGTCATTATATTACCCTGGTCTACCATCTACTGTCATTATATTACACTGGTCTACCCTCTACTGTCATTATATTATCCTGGTCTACCATCTACTGTCATTTATATTACCCTGGTCTACCTTCTATTGTCATTATATTAACCTAGTCTACCATCTACTGTCACTATATTACCCTGGTCTAAACTCTACTGCCATTTTATTACCCTGGTCTACCATCTACTGTCATTATATAACCCTGGTATACCATCTACTGTCATTATATTACCCTGGTCTACCATCTACTGTCATTATATTACCCTGTTCTACCATCTACTGTCATTATATTACACTGGTCTACCATCTACTGTCACTATATTACCCTGGTCTAAACTCTACTGCCATTATATTACCCTGGTCTACCATCTACTGTCACTAGATTACACTGGTCTACCCTCTACTGACATTATATTACCCTGGTATACCATCTACTGTCATTATATTAACCTGGTCTACCATCTACTATCATGATATTACCCTGGTCTACCATCTACTGTCATTATATTACCATGGTCGACCATCTACTGTCATTATATTACCCTGGTCTACCATCTACTGTCATTATATTACTCTGGTCTACCATCTACTGTGATTATATTACCCTGGTCTACCATTTACTGTCATTATATTAAACTGGTCTACCATCTGCTGTCATTATATTACCCTGGTCAACCATCTACTGTCATTATATTACCCTGGTCTATCCTCTACTGTCACTATATTACCATGGTCTACCATCTACTGTCATAATATTACCCTGGTCTACCCTCTACTGTCATTATATTACCCTGGTCTACCATCTACTGTCATTATATTAACCTGTTCTACCATCCACTGTCATTTTATTACCCAGGTCTACAATCTACTGTCATTATATTACCCTGGTCTACCATCTACTGTCATTATATTACCCTGTTCTACCATCTACTGTCATTGTATTACACTGGTCTACCATCTACTGTCACTATATTACCCTGGTCTAAACTCTACTGCCATTATATTACCCTGGTCTACCATCTACTGTCACTAGATTACACTGGTCTACCCTCTACTGACATTATATTACCCTGGTATACCATCTACTGTCATTATATTAACCTGGTCTACCATCTACTGTCATTATATTACCCTGGTCTACCATTTACTGTCATTATATTAAACTGGTCTACCATCTGCTGTCATTATATTACCCTGTTCTACCATCTACTGTCATTATATTACACTGGTCTACCCTCTACTGTCATTATATTATCCTGGTCTACCATCTACTGTCATTATATTACCCTGGTCTACCTTCTACTGTCATTATATTACCCTGGTCTACCATCTACTGTCATTATATTACCCTGGTCTACCCTCTACTGTCATTATATTACCCTGGTCTACCATCTACTGTCATTATATTACCCTGGTCTACCATCTACTGTCAATATATTACCCTGGACAACCATCTACTGTCATTATATTGCACTGGTCTACCATCTACTGTCATTATATTGCCCTGTTCAAACATCTATGGTCATTATATTACCCTGGTCTACCATCTACCATCATAATATTACCCTGGTCTACCATCAACTGTCATTATATTACCTGGTCTACCATCTACTGTCATTATATTACCCTGGTATACCATCTACTGTCATTATATTGCCCTGTTCAAACATCTACTGTCATTATATTACCCTGGTCTACCATCTACTGTCATTATATTACCCTGGTCTACCATCTACTGTCATTATATTACCCTCTACTGTCATTATATTACCCTGGTCTACCATCTACTGTCATTATATTACCCTGCTCTACCATCTACTGTCATTATATTACCCTGGTCTACCATCTACTGTCATTATATTACCCTGGTCTACCATCTACTGTCATTATATTACCCTGGTCTACCATCTACTGTCATTATATTACCCTGGTCTACCATCTACTGTCATTATATTACCCTGGTCTACCATCTACTGTCATTATATTACCCTGGTCACCATCTAATGTCATTATATTACCCTGGTCTACCATCTACTGTCATTCTATTACCCTGCTCTACCATCTACTGTCATTATATTACCCTGGTCTACCATAAACAAACTAATTAAAAGGCAGACTAACTAAACGGATCACAGAGATATTACACAAAATCTTTATATTCATTATAAAAATCTACTGTCATTATATTACCCTGGTCTACCATCTACTGTCATTATATTACCCTGGTCTACCATCTACTGTCATTATATTACTGTCCTCTACTACCATCTCTTTATATTACCCTGGTCTACCATCTACTGTCATTATATTACCCTCTACTGTCATTATATTACCCTGGTCTACCATCTACTGTCATTATATTACCCTGGTCTACCATCTACTGTCATTACATTAACCTGTTCTACCATCTACTGTCATTGTATTACACTGGTCTACCATCTACTGTCACTATATTACCCTGGTCTAAACTCTACTGCCATTATATTACCCTGGTCTACCATCTACTGTCACTAGATTACACTGGTCTACCCTCTACTGACATTATATTACCCTGGTATACCATCTACTGTCATTATATTAACCTGGTCTACCATCTACTGTCATTATATTACCCTGGTCTACCATCTACTGTCATTATATTACCCTGGTCTACATCTACTGTCATTATATTAACATGGATTACCATCTACTGTCATTATATTACCCTGGTCTACCATCTACTGTCATTATATTACCCTGGTCTACCATCTACTGTCATTATATTACCCTGGTCTACCATCTACTGTCATTATATTACCCTGGTCTACCATCTACTGTCATTATATTACCCTGGTCTACCATCTACTGTCATTATATTACCCTGGTCTACCATCTACTGTCATTATATTACCCTGGTCTACCATCTACTGTCATTATATTACCCTGGTCTACCATCTACTGTCATTATATTACCCTGGTCTACCATCTACTGTCATTATATTACCCTGGTCTAACCATCTACTGTCATTATATTACCCTGGTCTACCATCTACTGTCACTATATTACACTGGTCTACCCTCTACTGTCATTATATTACCCTGGTCTACATCTACTGGTATTACCTACCATCTACTGTCATTATATTAACCTGGTCTACCATCTACTGTCATTATATTACCCTGGTCTACCATCTACTGTCATTATATTAACCTGGTCTACCATCTACTGTCATTATATTACCCTGGTCTACCATCTACTGTCATTATATTACCCTGGTCTACCATCTACTGTCATTATATTACCCTGGTCTACCATCTACTGTCATTATATTACCCTGGTCCCATCTACTGTCATTATATTACCCTGGTCTACCATCTACTGTCATTATATTACCCTGGTCTACCATCTACTGTCATTATATTACCCTGGTCTACCATCTACTGTCATTATATTACCCTGGTCTACCATCTACTGTCATTATATTACCCTGGTCTACCATCTACTGTCATTATATTACCCTCTACTGTCATTATATTACCCTGGTCTACCATCTACTGTCATTATTATTACCCTGGTCTACCATCTACTGTCATTATATTACCCTGGTCTACCATCTACTGTCATTATATTACCCTGGTCTACCATCTACTGTCATTATATTACCCTCTACTGTCACTATATTACCCTGGTCTACCATCTACTGTCATTATATTACACTGGTCTACCATCTACTGTCATTATATTACCCTGGTCTACCATCTACTGTCATTATATTACCCTGGTCTACCATCTACTGTCATTATATTACCCTGGTCTACCCTCTACTGTCATTATATTACCCTGGTCTACCATCTACTGTCATTATATTACCCTGGTCTACCATCTACTGTCATTATATTACCCTGGTCTACCATCTACTGTCATTATATTAACCTGGTCTACCATCTACTGTCATTATATTACCCTGGTCTACCATCTACTGTCATTATATTACCCTGGTCTACCATCTACTGTCATTATATTACCCTGGTCTACCATCTACTGTCATTATATTACCCTGGTCTACCATCTACTGTCATTATATTACCCTGGTCTACCATCTACTGTCATTATATTACCCTGGTCTACCATCTACTGTCATTATATTACCCTGGTCTACCATCTACTGTCATTATATTACCCTGGTCTACCATCTACTGTCATTATATTAACCTGGTCTACCATCTACTGTCATTATATTACCTGGTCTACCATCTACTGTCATTATATTACCCTGGTCTAAACTCTACTGTCATTCATTATATTACCCTGGTCTACCATCTACTGTCATTATATTACCCTGGTCTACCATCTACTGTCATTATATTACCCTGGTCTACCATCTACTGTCATTATATTACCCTGGTCTACCATCTACTGTCATTATATTACCCTGGTCTACCATCTACTGTCATTATATTACCCTGGTCTACCATCTACTGTCATTATATTACCCTGGTCTACCATCTACTGTCATTATATTACCCTGGTCTACCATCTACTGTCATTATATTACCCTGGTCTACCATCTACTGTCATTATATTACCCTTATCTCCCCTCTACTGTCATTATATTACCCTGGTCTACCATCTACTGTCATTATATTACCCTGGTCTACCATCTACTGTCATTATATTACCCTGGTCTACCATCTACTGTCATTATATTACCCTGGTCTACCATCTACTGTCATTATATTACCCTGGTCTCCCCTCTACTGTCATTATATTACCCTGGTCTACTGTCATTATATTACCCTGGTCTACCATCTACTGTCATTATATTACCCTGGTCTACCATCTACTGTCATTATATTACCCTGGTCTACCATCTACTGTCATTATATTACCCTGGTCTACCATCTACTGTCATTATATTACCCTGGTCTACCATCTACTGTCTGTCATTATATTACCCTGGTCTACCATCTACTGTCATTATATTACCCTGGTCTACCATCTACTGTCATTATATTACCCTGTTCTACCATCTACTGTCATTATATTACCCTGGTCTACCATCTACTGTCATTATATTACCCTGGTCTACCATCTACTGTCATTATATTACCCTTACCATCTACTGTCATTATATTACCCTGGTCTACCATCTACTGTCATTATATTACCCTGGTCTACCATCTACTGTCATTATATTACCCTGGTCTACCATCTACTGTCATTATATTACCCTGGTCTACCATCTACTGTCATTATATTACCCTCTACTGTCATTATATTACCCTGGTCTACCATCTACTGTCATTATATTACCCTGGTCTACCATCTACTGTCATTACCTGGTCTACCATCTACTGTCATTATATTACCCTGGTCTACCATCTACTGTCATTATATTACCCTGGTCTACCATCTACTGTCATTATATTACCCTGGTCTACCATCTACTGTCATTATATTACCTGGTCTACCATCTACTGTCATTATATTACCCTGGTCTACCATCTACTGTCATTATATTACCCTGGTCTACCATCTACTGTCATTATATTACACTGGTCTACCATCTACTGTCATTATATTACCCTGGTCTACCATTTACTGTCATTATATTAAACTGGTCATCCATCTACTGTCATTATATTACCCTGTTCTACCATCTACTGTCATTATATTACCCTGGTCTACCATCTACTGTCATTATATTACACTGGTCTACCCTCTACTGTCATTATATTATCCTGGTCTACCATCTACTGTCATTATATTACCCTGGTCTACCTTCTATTGTCATTATATTAACCTAGTCTACCATCTACTGTCACTATATTACCCTGGTCTAAACTCTACTGTCATTTTATTACCCTGGTCTACCATCTACTGTCATTATATTACCCTGGTATACCATCTACTGTCATTACATTACCCTGGTCTACCATCTACTGTCATTATATTACCCTGTTCTACCATCTACTGTCATTATATTACACTGGTCTACCATCTACTGTCACTATATTACCCTGGTCTAAACTCTACTGCCATTATTTTACCCTGGTCTACCATCTACTGTCACTAGATTACACTGGTCTACCCTCTACTGACATTATATTACCCTGGTATACCATCTACTGTCATTATATTAACCTGGTCTACCATCTACTATCATGATATTACCATGGTCTACCATCTACTGTCATTATATTACCATGGTCGACCATCTACTGTCATTATATTACCCTGGTCTACCATCTACTGTCATTATATTAGTCTGGTCTACCATCTACTGTGATTATATTACCCTGGTCTACCATTTACTGTCATTATATTACACTGGTCTTCCATCTGCTGTCATTATATTACCCTGGTCAACCATCTACTGTCATTATATTACCCTGGTCTATCCTCTACTGTCATTATATTACCTGGTCTACCATCTACTGTCATTATATTACCCTGGTCTACCATCTACTGTCATTATATTACCCTGGTCTACCATCTACTGTCATTATATTAACCTGTTCATCCACTGTCATTTTATTACCCCTGGTCTACCATCTACTGTCATTATATTACCCTGGTCTACCATCTACTGTCATTATATTACCCTGTTCTACCATCTACTGTCATTGTATTACACTGGTCTACCATCTACTGTCATTATATTACCCTGGTCTAAACTCTACTGTCATTATATTACCCTGGTCTACCATCTACTGTCACTAGATTACACTGGTCTACCATCTACTGACCATCATTATATTACCCTGGTCTACCATCTACTGTCATTATATTAACCTGGTCTACCATCTACTGTCATTATATTACCCTGGTCTACCATCTACTGTCATTATATTAAACTGGTCTTCCATCTGCTGTCATTATATTACCCTGTTCTACCATCTACTGTCATTATATTACCCTGGTCTACCATCTACTGTCATTATATTACCCTGGTCTACCATCTACTGTCATTATATTACCCTGGTCTACCATCTACTGTCATTATATTAACCTAGTCTACCATCTACTGTCACTATATTACCCTGGTCTAAACTCTACTGCCATTATATTACCCTGGTCTACCATCTACTGTCATTATATTACCCTGGTCTACCATCTACTGTCATTATATTACCCTGGTCTACCATCTACTGTCATTATATTACCCTGGTCTACCATCTACTGTCATTATATTACCCTGGTCAACCATCTACTGTCATTATATTACCCTGGTCTACCATCTACTGTCATAATATTACCCTGGTCTACCATCTACTGTCATAATATTAACCTGGTCTACCATCTACTGTCATTATATTACCCTGGTCTTCCATCTACTGTCATTATATTACCCTGGTCTACCATCTACTGTCATTATATTACCCTGGCCTACCCTCTACTGTCATTATATTACCCTGGTCTACCATCTACTGTCAATATATTACCCTCTACTGTCATTATATTACCCTGGTCTACCATCTACTGTCATTATATTACCCTGGTCTACCATCTACTGTCATTATATTACCCTGGTCTACCATCTACTGTCATTATATTACCCTGGTCTACCATCTACTGTCATTATATTACCCTGGTCTACCATCTACTGTCATTATATTACCCTGTCTACCATCTACTGTCATTATATTACCCTGGTCCACCATCTAATGTCATTATATTACCCTGGTCTACCATCTACTGTCATTCTATTACCCTGCTCTACCATCTACTGTCATTATATTACCCTGGTCTACCATAAACAAACTAATTAAAAGGCAGACTAACTAAACGGATCACAGAGATATATACACAAAATCTTTATATTCATTATACCCTGGTCTTTACTGTCATTATATTACCCTGGTCTACCATCTACTGTCATTATATTACCCTGGCCTACCCTCTACTGTCATTATATTTGTCTACCTCTACTGTCATTATATTACCCTGGTCCCATCTACTGTCATTATATTACCCTGGTCTACCATCTACTGTCATTCTATTACCCTGGTCTACCATCTACTGTCATTATATTACCCTGGTCTACCATCTACTGTCATTATATTACCCTGGTCAACCATCTACTGTCATTATATTACCCTGGTCTACCATCTACTGTCAATAAATTACCCTCTACTGTCATTATATTACCCTGGTCTACCATCTACTGTCATTATATTACCCTGGTCAACCATCTACTGTCATTATATTACCCTGGTCTACCATCTACTGTCATTATATTACCCTGGTCTACCATCTACTGTCATTATATTGCCCTGGTCAACCATCTACTGTCATTATATTACCCTGGTCTATCCTCTACTGTCACTATATTACCATGGTCTACCATCTACTGTCATTATATTACCCTGGTCTACCATCTACTGTCATTATATTACCCTGGTCTACCATCTACTGTCACTCTATTACTCTGGTCTACCATCTACTGTCATTATATTACCCTCTACTGTCATTATATTACCCTGGTCTACCCTCTACTGTCATTATATTACCCTGGTCAACCATCTACTGTCATTATATTACCCTGGTCTACCATCTACTGTCATTATATTACCCTGGTCTACCATCTACTGTCATTATATTACCCTCTACTGTCATTATTTTACCCTGGTCTACCATCTACTGTCATTATATTACCCTGGTCAACCATCTACTGTCATTATATTACCCTGGTCTACCATCTACTGTCATTATATTACCCTGGTCTACCATCTACTGTCATTATATTACCCTGGTCTACCATCTACTGTCATTATATTACCTGGTCTACCATCTACTGTCATTATATTACCTGGTCCTCTACTGTCATTATATTACCCTGGTCTACCATCTACTGTCATTCTATTACACTGGTCTACCATCTACTGTCATTATATTACCCTGGTCTACCATCTACTGTCATTATATTACCCTGGTCTACCATCTACTGTCATTATATTACCCTGTTCTACCTTCTACTGTCATTATATTAACCTGGTCTACCATCTACTGTCACTATATTACCCTCTACTGTCATTATATTACCCTGGTCTACCATCTACTGTCAGTATACCCCAGTCTATCATCTACTGTCATTATATTACCCTGGTCTACCATCTACTGTCATTATATTACCCTGGTCTACCATCTACTGTCATTATATTACCCTGGTCTACCATCTACTGTCATTATATTACCCTGGTCTACCATCTACTGTCATTATATTACCCTGGTCTTACCCTGGTCTACCATCTACTGTCATTATATTACCCTGGTCTACCATCTACTGTCATTATATTACCCTGCTCTACCATCTACTGTCATTATATTACCCTGTTCTACCATCTACTGTCATTATATTAACCTGGTCTACCATCTACTGTCATTATATTACCCCCTCTACTTTCATTATATTACCCTGGTCTACCATCTACTGTCATTATATTACCCCTGGTCTACCATCTACTGTCATTATATTACCTGGTCTACCATCTACTGTCATTATATTACCCTGGTCTACCATCTACTGTCATTATATTACCCTGGTCTACCATCTACTGTCATTATATTACCCTCTACTGTCATTATATTACCCTGGTCTACCATCTACTGTCATTATATTACCCTGGTCTACCATCTACTGTCATTATATTACCCTGGTCTACCATCTACTGTCATTATATTACCCTGGTCTACCATCTACTGTCATTATATTACCCTGGTCTACCATCTACTGTCATATATTACCCTCTACTTTCATTATATTACCCTGGTCTACCATCTACTGTCATTATATTACCCTGGTCTACCATCTACTGTCATTATATTACCCTGGTCTACCATCTACTGTCATTATATTACCCTGGTCTACCATCTACTGTCATTATATTACCCTGGTCAACCATCTACTGTCATTATATTACCCTGGTCTATCCATCTACTGTCACTATATTACCATGGTCTACCATCTACTGTCATTATATTACCCTGGTCTACCCTCTACTGTCATTATATTACCCTGGTCTACCATCTACTGTCATTATATTACCCTGGTCTACCATCTACTGTCATTTATATTACTGTCATTATATTACCCTGGTCTACCATCTACTGTCATTATATTACCCTGGTCTACCATCTACTGTCATTATATTACCCTGGTCTACCATCTACTGTCATTATATTACCCTGGTCTACCATCTACTGTCATTATATTACCCTGGTCTACCATCTACTGTCATTATATTACCCTGGTCTACCATCTACTGTCATTATATTACCCTGGTCTACCATCTACTGTCATTATATTACCCTGGTCTACCATCTACTGTCATTATATTACCCTGGTCTACCATCTACTGTCATTATATTACTCTGGTCTACCATCTACTGTCATTATATTACCCTCTACTGTCATTATATTACCCTGGTCTACCATCTACTGTCATTCTATTACACTGGTCTACCATCTACTGTCATTATATTACCCTGGTCTACCATCTACTGTCATTATATTACCCTGGTCTACCATCTACTGTCATTATATTACCCTGTTCTACCTTCTACTGTCATTATATTAACCTGGTCTACCATCTACTGTCACTATATTACCCTGGTCTACCTTTCATTATATTACCCTGGTCTACCATCTACTGTCAGTATTACCCTGGTCTATCATCTACTGTCATTATATTACCCTGGTCTACCATCTACTGTCATTATATTATCCTGGTCTACCATCTACTGTCATTATATTACCCTGGTCATTATATTACCCTGGTTTACCATCTACTGTCATTATATTACCCTGGTCTACCATCTACTGTCATTCTATTACCCTGGTCTACCATCTACTGTCATTATATTACCCTGGTCTACCATCTACTGTCATTATATTACCCTGGTCTACCATCTACTGTCATTATATTACCCTGGTCTACCATCTACTGTCATTCTATTACCCTGCTCTACCATCTACTGTCATTATATTACCCTGGTCTACCATACTGTCAAACTAATTAAAAAGGCAGACTAACTAAACGGATCACAGAGATATTACACAAAATCTTTATATTCGTTATAAAAATCTTTAAAGTCATTATATTACCCTGGTCTACCATCTACTGTCATTATATTACCCTGGTCTACCATCTACTGTCATTATATTACCCTCTACTGTCTTTATATTACCCTGGTCTACCATCTACTGTCATTATATTATCCTGGTCTACCATCTACTGTCATTATATTACCCTGGTCTACCATCTACTGTCATTATATTAACCTAGTCTTCCATCTGTCTACCATCTACTGTCATTATATTACCCTGGTCTACCATCTACTGCCATTATATTACCCTGGTCTACCATCTACTGTCACTAGATTACCCTGGTCTACCATCTACTGTCATTATATTACCCTGGTCTACAATCTACTGTCATTATATTACCCTGGCCTACCATCTACTGTCAATATATTACCCTGGTCTACCATCTACTGTCATTATATTACCCTGGCCTACCATCTACTGTCATTATATTACCCTGGCCTACCATCTACTGTCAATATATTACCCTGGTCTACCATCTACTGTAATTATATTACCCTGGTCTACCTTCTACTGTTAATATATTACCCTGGTATACCATCTACTGTCATTATATTACCCTTGTCCACCATCTACTGTCATTATATTACCATGGTCTACCTTCTACTGTCATTATATTGCCCTGGTCTACCATCTACTGTCCTTATATTACCCTGGTCTACCATCTACTGTCATTATATTAACCTCTACTGTCATTATATTACCCTGGTCTACCACCTACTGTCATTATATTACACTGGTCTACCCTCTACTGTCATTATATTACCCTGGTCTACCATCTACTGTCATTATATTATCCTGGTCTACCATCTACTGTCATTATATTACCCTGGTCTACCTTCTACTGTCATTATATTAACCTAGTCTACCATCTACTGTCACTATATTACCCTGGTCTAAACTCTACTTCCATTATATTACCCTGGTCTACCATCTACTGTCATTATATTAACCTGGTCTACAATCTAGGTCTACCATCTACTGTCATTATATTACCCTGGTCTACCATCTACTGTCATTATATTACCCTAGTCTACCTCTACTGTCATTATATTACCCTGGTCTACCATCTACTGTCATTATATTACCCTGGTCTACCATCTACTGTCATTATATTAACCCTGGTCTACCATCTACTGTCATTATATTACCCTGGTCTACCATCTACTGTCATT
>NW_024608059.1:0-35000 GCF_018296145.1 Oncorhynchus tshawytscha
ATGATGTGTAACTATAAAGAGTAACAATTCACCACTGTGATCTGTAAATATACAGAGTAACAATCCACCACTATGATCTGTAAATATACAGAGTAACAATTCACCACTATGATCTGTAAATACACAGCGTAACAATTCACCACTATGATCTGTAATTATACAGAGTAACAATTCACCACCATGATCTGTAAATATACAGAGTAACAATTCGCCACTATGATCTGTAAATATACAGAGTAACAATTCACCGCTATGATCTCTAAATATACAGAGTAACAATTCACCACTATGATCAGAGTAACAATTCACCACTATGATCTGTAATTATACAGAGTAACAATTCACCACTATGATCTGTAAATATACAGAGTAACAATTCACCACTATGATCTCTAAATATACAGAGTAACAATTCACCACTATGATCTGTAATTATACAGAGTAACAATTCACCACTATGATCTGTAAATATACAGAGTAACAATTCACCACTATGATCTCTAAATATACAGAGTAACAATTCACCACTATGATCTGTAATTATACAGAGTAACAATTCACCACTATGATCTGTAAATATACAGAGTAACAATTCACCACTATGATCCATAAATATACAGAATAACATTTGCATTTATATGTATGAATTTACAAACAGCTAATTTCACTAACGCTTGACACAGAAACGCAAAAACCTGATTGGCAACTTTACCTCCATTTGCATATGATTACATTCCACTAATTACTATAATTTGGAATTCAGCCAGTTATTGTTAATGGCTTGTAGTAAAGAACAGAGAGAGACTTAACACTCCTAAACTTACCTTAACACACCTTAACACTCCTAAACCATGTATTATGTTCTCTGATTCCCAGGGTGTGTACCGAAACACACCTTAACACTCCTAAACGTACCTTAACACACCTAAACGTACCTTAACACACCTTAACACTCCTAAACGTACCTTAACGTACCTTAACACACCTAAACTTACCTTAACACACCTAAACTTACCTTAACACACCTTAACACTCCTAAACCATGTGCTATGTTCTCTGCTTCCCAGGGTGTGTACCTAGACTTACCTTAACACACCTAAACTTACCTTAACACACCTAGACTTACCTTAACACACCTAAACTTACCTTAACACTCCTAAACTTACCTTAACACACCTTAACACTCCTAAACTTACCTTAACACACCTTAACACTCCTAAACGTACCTTAACACACCTTAACACTCCTAAACGTACCTTAACACACCTAAACGTACCTTAACACACCTAAACTTACCTTAACGTACCTTAACACACCTAAACTTACCTTAACACACCTTAACACTCCTAAACGTACCTTAACACACCTTAACACTCCTAAACGTACCTTAACACACCTAAACGTACCTTAACACACCTAAACTTACCTTAACGTACCTTAACACACCTAAACTTACCTTAACACAACTTAACACTCCTAAACTTACCTTAACACACCTAAACTTACCTTAACACACCTAAACGTACCTTAACGTACCTTAACACACCTAAACTTACCTTAACACACCTAAACTTACCTTAACACACCTAAACTTACCTTAACGCACCTTAACACACCTAAACTTACATTAACACACCTTAACACACCTAAACTTACATTAACACACCTTAACACACCTAAACTTACATTAACACACCTTAACACACCTTAACACTCCTAAACTTACCTTAACACACCTTAACACTCCTAAACGTACCTTAACACACCTTAACACTCCTAAACGTACCTTAACGTACCTTAACACACCTAAACTTACCTTAACGCACCTTAACACACCTAAACTTACATTAACACACCTTAACACACCTAAACTTACATTAACACACCTTAACACACCTAAACTTACATTAACACACCTTAACACACCTTAACACTCCTAAACTTACCTTAACACACCTTAACACTCCTAAACGTACCTTAACACACCTTAACACTCCTAAACGTACCTTAACGTACCTTAACACACCTAAACTTACCTTAACACACCGAAACACACCTTAACACTCCTAAATGTACCTAAACTTACCGAAACACACCTAAACTTACCTTAACACACCTTAACTTACATTAACACACCTTAACTTACCTTAACACACCTAAACTTACATTAACACACCTTAACACTCCTAAACTTACCTTAACACTCCTAAACTTACCTTAACACACCTTAACTTACATTAACACACCTTAACACACCTTAACACACCTAAACTTACCTTAACACTCCTAAACTTACCTTAACACACCTTAACTTACATTAACACACCTTAACACACCTTAACACACCTAAACTTACCTTAACACACCTTAACACTCCTAAACTTACCTTAACAAACCTTAACATTCCTAAACTTACCTCAACACACCTTAACACTCCTAAACTTACCTTAACATACCTTAACACTCCTAAACCTACCTTAACACACCTTAACACTCCTAAACTTACCTTAACACACCTTAACACACCTACACTTACCTTAACACACCTTAACACTCCTAAACGTACCTTAACACACCTTAACACACCTACACTTACCTTAACACACCTTAACACTCCTAAACCATGTGCTATGTTCTCTGCTTCCCAGGGTGTGTACCTAGACTTACCTTAACACACCTAAACTTACCTTAACACA
The DNA here is from genome assembly GCF_018296145.1 of Oncorhynchus tshawytscha. Lineage (NCBI taxonomy): Eukaryota > Metazoa > Chordata > Actinopteri > Salmoniformes > Salmonidae > Oncorhynchus > Oncorhynchus tshawytscha. The sequence goes on from NW_024608059.1 coordinate 2,697, forward strand.
CTTAAACTTACCTTAACACACCTTAACACACCTAAACCATGTGCTATGTTCTCTGCTTCCCAGTGTGTGTACCTAAACTTACCTTAACACACCTTAACACTCCTAAACTTACCTTAACACACCTAAACTTACCTTAACACACCTAAACTTACCTTAACACACCTTAACAAACATTAACACACCTTAACACACCTTAACACTCCTAAACTTACCTTAACACTCCTAAACTTACCTTAACACACCTAAACTTACCTTAACACACCTAAACTTACATTAACACACCTAAACTTACATTAACACTCCTAAACTTACCTTAACACACCTAAACGTACCTTAACACACCTAAACTTACCTTAACACACCTAAACTTACATTAACACACCTTAACACACCTAAACGTACCTTAACACACCTTAACACACCTAAACGTACCTTAACACACCTTAACACACCTAAACGTACCTTAACACACCTTAACACACCTTAACACACCTAAACGTACCTTAACACACCTTAACACACCTAAACGTACCTTAACACACCTAAACGTACCTTAACACACCTTAACACACCTAAACGTACCTTAACACACCTTAACACACCTAAACGTACCTTAACACACCTTAACACACCTAAACGTACCTTAACACACCTAAACTTACATTAACACACCTTAACACACCTTAACACACCGAAACACACCTTAACACACCTTAAGACTCCTAAGCTTACCTTAACACACCTTAACACTGTGTGTGTGTGCGTGCGTGCGTGCGTCTGTGTGTGTGCGTGCGCGTGTGTGTGTGCGCGCACAAGGTGCTTGTACTGTAGTCATCAGGGTCAAGTGATTAGTTCAGGGAGTTTCTTTCTCAGAGCATGAAACAGGAAACAGGAAACACAAAAGGCCCAGCATTCGATTGGTCGACGTGACGGTACATAATGATACTTGGGGTCGCGTACTCAACGCCCCACAGGGACCTTTTAAATCCCTCCTGACGAGAAGAGAGAAACAGCCGTGATGATCCATCTGATGCTGGGTTCTCTCTATGGAGCCGATAGTGGAGATGAATAAGGTGGAATGAGATGATGAACCATCTGATGCAGGGTTTTCCCTATGGAGCCGATAGTGGAGATGAATAAGGTGGAAAGAAATGATGAACCATCTGATGCTGGGTTCTCTCTTTATCTTAACTATTGACAGCCTACCAAGGAACAGTGGGTTAACTGCCTTGTTCTGGAGCATAACGACAGATTTCGTAGCTCGTCGGCTCGGGGATTCGATCCAGCAACCTTTCGGTTACCGGCCCAACAGCTCTAACCACTAGGCTACCTATCACCCCTACTAGTGCCATCTACCATGCATCTACTAGTGGAGATGAATAGACGGAACGAGATGAGGAAAACATTACGAGGTTAAAGAGGTTGTGAAACCTTGCCTGATGTTAAATGTACAGGTTTGTTGTGGTGTCAGTCAATAACTTGTATTTGTTAGCTACATTTTCAACAGACAATAACTTGTATTTGTTAGATACATTTACAACAGTATGGGAGACTTACGAAGCAGATTTATATTACAATGTGTCTTTAATTTACAATAGGTTTGTATTCACTTAAACAAACACACATACACACACTCACGCACACACACACACACGCCATCAATCAAGTGACATGCCGTGCTAGTTAACAGAACATGATAGAGACAGATCGGTGTGTGTGTGTGTGTGTGTGTGTGTGTGTGTGTGGCAGGTGGGTTACTGCCAGAGGTTCTGTCAACACTAGGCTCAGACCAGGATTGATCATAGGATCCATTTAAATGTCTCAGAATACTAAACATGATGGAGACAAAAGCAAGGCCAGTTTTCTGTCCTTTAGCATTCAGAACACATTCAGACAAACACACACACACACACACACACACACACACACACACACACACAATGACACCATATAAAACATTAAACAACATGTTTTCTGAACTAAAATGGGATGTATGTCTGCGTAAATAATATGATTGAGGTTTAAGTGGCATCACCATTTAAATGACTGAGCTGTGTATGAAAAGTTTATTTTCAAAACACTGTATCCATCCTTTTAAACTACACCCAAAACACTGTATCCATCCTTTTAAACTACACCCAAAACATTGTATCCATCCTTTTAAACTACACCCAAAACACTGTATCCATCCTTTTAAACTACACCCAAAACACTGTATCCATCCTTTTAAACTACACCCAAAACACTGTATCCATCCTTTTAAACTACATCCAAAACACTGTATCTCTCACGATCGTCATAATGAGTGGACCAAGACGCAGCGTGGTATGGTTCCCTCTTCTTCATTTATGAAGTGAAAAACTCAAAGAAACAAAACACAATGAATAGCAAAACGAATCTATGAAGCTAATAATTGTCATTATGGGGTATTGTGATGTCATTATGGGGTAGTGTGATGTCATTATGGGGTAGTGTGATGTCATTATGGGGTAGTGTGATGTCATTATGGGGTAGTGTGATGTCATTATGGGGTATTGTGATGTCATTATGGGGTAGTGTGATGTCATTATGGGGTAGTGTGATGTCATTATGGGGTATTGTTATGTCATTATGGGGTAGTGTGATGTCATTATGGGGTAGTGTGATGTCATTATGGGGTAGTGTGATGTCATTATGGGGTAGTGTGATGTCATTATGGGGTAGTGTGATGTCATTATGGGGTAGTGTGATGTCATTATGGGGTATTGTGATGTCATTATGGGGTAGTGTTATGTCATTATGGGGTAGTGTGATGTCTTTATGGGGTAGTGTGATGTCATTATGGGGTAGTGTGATGTCATTATGGGGTAGTGTGATGTCATTATGGGGTAGTGTGATGTCATTATGGGGTAGTGTGATGTCATTATGGGGTAGTGTGATGTCATTATGGGGTATTGTGATGTCATTATGGGGTATTGTGATGTCATTATGGGGTAGTGTGATGTCATTATGGGGTAGTGTGATGTCATTATGGGGTAGTGTGATGTCATTATGGGGTAGTGTGATGTCATTATGGGGTATTGTGATGCCATTATGGGGTAGTGTGATGTCATTATGGGGTAGTGTGATGTCATTATGGGGTATTGTGATGTCATTATGGGGTAGTGTGATGTCATTATGGTGTAGTGTGATGTCATTATGGGGTAGTGTGATGTCATTATGGGGTAGTGTGATGTCATTATGGGGTAGTGTGATGTCATTATGGGGTATTGTGATGCCATTATGGGGTAGTGTGATGTCATTATGGGGTAGTGTGATGTCATTATGGGGTATTGTGATGTCATTATGGGGTAGTGTGATGTCATTATGGTGTAGTGTGATGTCATTATGGGGTAGTGTGATGTCATTATGGGGTAGTGTGATGTCATTATGGGGTAGTGTGATGTCATTATGGGGTAGTGTGATGTCATTATGGGGTATTGTGATGTCATTATGGGGTAGTGTGATGTCATTATGGGGTAGTGTGATGTCATTATGGGGTATTGTGATGCCATTATGGGGTAGTGTGATGTCATTATGGGGTAGTGTGATGTCATTATGGGGTATTGTGATGCCATTATGGGGTAGTGTGATGTCATTATGGGGTAGTGTGATGTCATTATGGGGTAGTGTGATGTCATTATGGGGTATTGTGATGTCATTATGGGGTAGTGTGATGTCATTATGGGGTATTGTGATGCCATTATGGGGTAGTGTGATGTCATTATGGGGTATTGTGATGTCATTATGGGGTAGTGTGATGTCATTATGGGGTAGTGTGATGTCATTATGGGGTAGTGTGATGTCATTATGGGGTAGTGTGATGTCATTATGGGGTAGTGTGATGTCATTATGGGTTAGTGTGATGTCATTATGGGGTATTGTGATGCCATTATGGGGTAGTGTGATGTCATTATGGGGTAGTGTGATGTCATTATGGGGTATTGTGATGTCATTATGGGGTAGTGTGATGTCATTATGGGGTAGTGTGATGTCATTATGGGGTAGTGTGATGTCATTATGGGGTAGTGTGATGTCATTATGGGGTAGTGTGATGTCATTATGGGGTAGTGTGATGTCATTATGGGGTATTGTGATGTCATTATGGGGTATTGTGATGTCATTATGGGGTAGTGTGATGTCATTATGGGGTATTGTGATGTCATTATGGGGTATTGTGATGTCATTATGGGGTATTGTGATGTCATTATGGGGTATTGTGTGTAGTTTGATTAGGGGAAGAAAGAAAAAATTCAATACATTTTAGAATAAAGCTGCAACATAAACAAAATGTGTAAAAAGTCAAGAGGTCTGAATACTTTCCGAATGCTCTGTATGTCCGTCCGTTCCTCAGCTGGAATGGAATGTTCGTATCCTGTATAGTTGACTTCCGACCGATGTGGTTGTCTTGCTATCTTAAGACGAATGCTCCTTCTGTACAATATGTTGCTCTGGATAAGACCATCTGCTGAGTGACTAAAATATCAAATGTAAAAAAAAAAAAAAGTTTTATTTAATTGATTTATTTAACCTTTATTTTTTTTTTACAGGTTTTTCTTGTTGAGAAAACATCTCTTTTCCAAGAGAGACCTGGTCCAATAGCAGCAGGGGGGGAACACAGTTTCAGGCAAAACAACTTACATTCACTAACACATTAAACACAGCTATAGACACACATACAGTACAACAATTATATATTACGTTAAAAAAAACACGAAAGTCTTGACTAAAAAACAGCTGTCCTAAAGACAATTCCACTCTTCCGTGACATTGACATCGATCAAGTGTTTAAACTCCACCAACGAAACCAGATCATCAAATTTTAAATTGTTCAGGAGAGAATTCCAGGACCACGGAGCTGAGTAACTAAAACGTTTTCTACCATGACCTGTTCTGATTTTTGGTTCTGTTAGAAGCAAATGAGAACGCGACAGTAATTGATATTTATTTACCTCATTTACAAAAAGAACAGAGATAACATGTCATTTTACCCAATCTGGCCTTATAAATCAGTGTATACCAGTGTTTAAGCCTACTACGCAAGGTCAGTGACGTGATCATCATTGTGATCTCTACAGCGCTGCTGGCCGGTCGTCATTGACGTTTTGGATTTATAATGAACCTGAGTGCTGCATGATATACTAAATCAAGTGCTCTCAGGGCACTTTAACTTGCTGTATAGTAAGTCCAGCCGACGTAGCAATGACATGATTAGTAACATGCCTGGCATTTGAAAATACCATTCTTTTTGTTTTACCTTTAGAACCAGCTTTAAATCAAACAGATTCTGTTGTATGATGTAAAATGTTCTTTGGGCATTTTCAAAAGCTAAAGATGAACTACTACCACTTGAATAAAGAACAGTATCATCTGCATAAAAATGAACATCCGCTGTTTCAATAAGATCCCCAATGTTGTTGATGTACAAAAAGAACAACAGTGGGCCCAAAATAGAACCTTGCGGAACACCTGAGCACACCTCTATGGACTCAGATTTACAACCATCCGCCATTACACATTTTGTACGATTTGATAGATAATTTATAAACCATTCTAGAGCCTGACCAGTAATCCACAACATTTGAACCTTTGCACCAACAAGCATGGATCGACGGTGTCAAAAGCCTCAGACAAATCAATAAAAACAGACAACACAATGTAACCACGGTGTCAAAAGCCTCAGACAAATCAATAAAGACAGACAACACAATGTAACTTCTTATCAAGAGCACAGTGGATGTCATTTAAAACCATCAATGTTATGGAAACAGTACCGTGGCCAGACCTAAAACCAGATTGCATTCCATTTTAAGATGTTGTGTTCTTGGAGGTAGACCTTCAGCTGCCTGATTATGGACTCCAGCACCTTAGACAAGTACAGACAGTTTTGATATGGGTCGATAGTTGACAAGTAGCGAAGGATCTCCACCTTTCAGGAGAGGCAGTACAAAAGCAGATTTCCAGAGCATCCAGTGTGAAGTTGAACATATATGTTAAGGGGGGGAGCAAAGATGTCTGCAGCTATTTTTTACAATTTTATTTGACCTTTATTTAACCAGGCAAGTTAGTTAAGAACAAATTCTTATTTTCAATGACGGCCTAGGAACAGTGGGTTAACTGCCTGTTCAGGGGCAGAACGACAGATTTGTACCTTGTCAGCTCAGGGGTTTGAACTCACAACCTTCCAGTTACTAGTCCAACGCTCTAACCACTAGGATATGCTGCCGCCCCAGGTGGGGGAGGGGGGGGTCTCGTTCATCAGGGCCAAATCATTATGTTTTACATCTCATATATTTAAAAGATACCTATACAGTCGTCACAAATGCATCATTTGTAGAGTCTCTTTGGTCTTGGCCATAGTGGAGTTTGGAGTGTTTGAGGTTGTGGACAGGTGTCTTTTATACTGATAACAAGTTCAAACAGGTGCCATTAATACAGGTAACGAGTGGAGGACAGAGGAGCCTCTTAAAGAAGAAGTTACAGGTCTGTGAGAGCCAGAAATCTTGCTTGTTTGTAGGTGACCAAACACTTATTTTCCACCATAATTTGCAAATAAATTCATTAAAAATCCTACAATGTGATTTTCTGGATTTTTTTCTCATTTTGTCTGACATAGTTGAAGTGTACCTATGATGAAAATTACAGGCCTCTCTCATCTTTTTAAGTGGGAGAACTTCCACAATTGGTGGCTGACTAAATATTTTTTTGCCCCACTGTATATATTTTAGTTATTTGTTACATTTGACTGTGTAAAACCTAGCAGTACCACTGATTTCTCTGAGGGTGAGGTTGGATATATAGTATTTTGAAGAAAAACATGATTATTTGTCTCTCTGAAAATGAAACCATCAAGTGATAGATTTGAAACAAATACATGTCTGTCATTGAACAACCTCATTCCGTGATTAGATAGCTAAACAAACACACACCAATCTTTTTCATCATTTCTGTACAAGACAACAATAGAAACACATTTTCTAACATTTCTGAAAATGGAGGCATAGAGTTTTGGAATAAAACCCTTCATATGTAAAGCACACCCATGTATATAACTAGGATCTACTGCTCAAACTAACTCTGACTCTATCTTTCATATGTCAAACTAACTCTGACTCTATCTTTCATATGTCAAACTAACTCTGACTCTGACTCTAACCTTCATATTTAAAACTAACTCTGACTCTATCTTTCATATTTCAAACTAACTCTTACTTTCATATTTCAAACTAACTCTGACTCTGACTCTAACCTTCATATTTAAAACTAACTCTGACTCTATCTTTCATATGTCAAACTAACTCTGACTCTATCTTTCATATGTCAAACTAACTCTTACTTTCATATTTCAAACTAACTCTGACTCTGACTCTAACCTTCATATTTAAAACTAACTCTGACTCTATCTTTCATATTTCAAACTAACTCTGACTCTATCTTTCATATGTCAAACTAACTCTGACTCTATCTTTCATATGTCAAACTAACTCTGACTCTATCTTTCATATGTCAAACTAACTCTGACTCTAACCTTCATATTTAAAACTAACTCTGACTCTATCTTTCATATGTCAAACTAACTCTGACTCTATCTTTCATATGTCAAACTAACTCTGACTCTGACTCTAACCTTCATATTTAAAACCAACTCTGACTAACTTTCATATTTGAAACTAACTCTGACTCTATAACTTTCATATTTAAAACTAACTCTGACTCTATAACTTTCACATTTCAAGCTAACTCTGACTCTATAACTTTCATATTTAAAACTAACTTTGACTAACTTTCACATTTGAATCTAACTCTGACTCTATAACTTTTATATTTTAAACTAACCCTGACTCTAACTTTCATATTTAAAACTAACTCTGACTCTATCTTTCATATTTCAAACTAACTCTTACTTTCATATTTCAAACTAACTCTGACTCTGACTCTAACCTTCATATTTAAAACTAACTCTGACTCTATCTTTCATATTTCAAACTAACTCTGACTCTATCTTTCATATGTCAAACTAACTCTGACTCTATCTTTCATATGTCAAACTAACTCTGACTCTATCTTTCATATTTAAAACTAACTCTGACTCTATCTTTCATATGTCAAACTAACTCTGACTCTGACTCTAACCTTCATATTTAAAACTAACTCTGACTCTATCTTTCATATGTCAAACTAACTCTGACTCTATCTTTCATATGTCAAACTAACTCTGACTCTATCTTTCATATGTCAAACTAACTCTGACTCTATCTTTCATATGTCAAACTAACTCTGACTCTGACTTTCTATATTTCACTAACTCTGTCAAACTAACTGACTCTATCTTTCATATGTCAAACTAACTCTGACTCTATCTTTCATATGTCAAACTAACTCTGACTCTATCTTTCATATGTCAAACTAACTCTGACTCTATCTTTCATATTTCAAACTAACTCTGACTCTATCTTTCATATGTCAAACTAACTCTGACTCTATCTTTCATATGTCAAAACTCTGACTTATCTTTCATATTTCAAACTAACTCTGACTCATATTTCAAACTAACTCTAACTCTAACCTTCATATGTCAAACTAACTCTGACTATCTTTAAAACTAACTCTGACTCTATCTTTCAAACTAACTCTGACTCTATCTTTCATATGTAAAACTAACTGACTCTACTTTCATATTTCAAAAACTGACTCTGACTCTAACCTTCATATTTAAAACTAACTCTGACTCTATCTTTCATATTTAAAACTAACTCTGACTCTATCTTTCATATGTCAAACTAACTCTGACTCTATCTTTCATATTCAAACTAACTCTGACTCTATCATATTTTCATATTTCAAACTAACTCTGACTCTATAACTTTTATATTTTAAACTAACTATAACCTGACTCTAACTTTTATATTTTAAACTAACCCTGACTCTAACTTTACTATTTTAAACTAACTCTGACTCTAACTTTACTATTTTAAACTAACCCTGACTCTAACTTTACTATTTAAAACTAACTCTGACTCTACAACTTTATATTTCAAAGTGAAAAGTTTTCACACCTTGATAAGGATGGAAAATAAATCACTACTACAACTGCGGCATTGAGAATAAATATTGCATGAGCAAAGCCGGTTTCAGAGGTCCATCGGGAAATATAGTAAATAATAGATTATGTAAGCCAAGTTCAAAATCATTCCACATCGGCTTATGGATGTTCATCAGTCAGCTAGTGATCAGCAGACAACATCAGACCAGGGATGTGTGTGTGTGTGTGTGCGTGTGTGTGTGTGTGTGTGTGTGTGTGTATGTGTATGTGAGTGTGTGCAGAATATGTGCCGCCTACGAAAGGTCATGCTGCTCATCGGCTCTTGGGATTTTGATGGTGATGATGGTGGTGGTGGTGATGGTGGTGGTGATGGTGGTGGTGGTGGTGGTGGTAGTGATGGTGGTGGTGGTGATGGTGGTGGTGATGGTGGTGGTGGTGGTGGTGGTGGTGGTGATGGTGATGGTGATGTTGGTGGTGATGATGGTGATGTTGGTGGTGACGGTGGTGGTGATGGTGGTGCATGGTGGTGATGGTGGTGGTGGTAGTGGAGATGGTGATGGTGGTGGTGGTGGAGATGGTGATGGTGGTGGTGACGGTGGTGGTGATGGTGGTGCATGGTGGTGATGGTGGTGGTGGTAGTGGAGATGGTGATGGTGGTGGTGGTGGTGGTGGGATGGTGATGGTGGTGGTGGAGATGGTGGTGGTGATGGTGGTGATGGTGGAGATGGTGGTGGTGATGGTGGTGAGTGTGTGCAGAATATGTTCCCGTACGAAAGGTCATGCTGCTCTTCGGATTCCGATGGTGGTTATGAAAGGAGAATATGTCCCAGATAGATTCCTACTTCACAGAGAGGAATTTTTTTTCCGTGATAGATTCCTCTCACAGAGAGGGGAATATGTCCCAGATAGATTCCTTCTTCACAGAGAGGGGGATATGTCCCAGATAGATTCCTACTTCACAGAGAGGGGGAATATGTCCCAGATAGATTCCTACTTCACAGAGAGGGGGATATGTCCCAGATAGATTCCTACTTCACAGAGAGGGGAATATGTCCCAGATAGATTCCTTCTTCCTATCATTCTCTGTATGGAGACTTTCAGATGTGAACCTATTCCCTTTCTAGAGCACTACTTTGCACCAGAGTCCTTAGGGGTCTGGTCTGAAGTAATTCACTATGTAAGTTATAAGGTAGGATTTGGGACACAGACTTAGAGTCATATTGAGCCTACCAGTTATCTCCCCATTTCTCCCCCTCTTTTAGATACTGTATATCCTTCACTGAGAGACATGTTGTTTATTGTAGCTGTATCCTTCACCTAGAGACATGTTGTTTACTGTATATATAGTTATTGTAGCTATATCCTTCACTGAGAGACATGTTGTTTATTGCAGCTATAGTTATTTTAGCTATAGCCTTCACTGAGAGACATGTTGTTAATTGCAGCTATATTCTTCACTGAGAGACATGTTGTTTACTGTAGATATAGTTCTTGTAACTGAATCCTTCACTGAGAGACATGCTGTTTTTTGTAGCTATATCCTTCACTGAGAGACATGTTGTTTACTGTAGATAGAGTTCTTGTAGCTGTATCCTTCACTGAGAGACATGTTGTTTACTGTAGATATAGTTATTGTAACTGTATCCTTCACTGAGAGACATGTTGTTTACTGTAGATATAGTTATTGTAACTGTATCCTTCACTGAGAGACATGTTGTTTACTGTAGATATAGTTCTTGTAGCTGTATCCTTCACTGAGAGACATGTTGTTTACTGTAGATGTAGTTATTGTAGCTGTATCCTTCACTGAGAGACATGTTGTTTACTGTAGATATAGTTATTGTAACTGTATCCTTCACTGAGAGACATGTTGTTTACTGTAGATATAGTTATTGTAGCTGTATCCTTCACTGAGAGACATGTTGTTCACTGTAGATATAGTTATTGTAGCTAAATCCTTCACTGAGAGACATGTTGTTTACTGTAGATATAGTTATTGTAACTGTATCCTTCACTGAGAGACATGTTGTTTACTGTAGATGTAGTTATTGTAGCTGTATCCTTCACTGAGAGACATGTTGTTTACTGTAGATATAGTTCTTGTAGCTAAATCCCACACTGAGAGACATGTTATTTACTGTAGATATAGTTATTGTAGCTAAATCCCACACTGCGAGACATATTGTTTACTGTAGATATAGTTATAGTAGCTGTATCCTTCACTGAGAGACATGTTGTTTACTGTAGATGTAGTTCTTGTAGCTGTATCCTTCACTGAGAGACATGTTGTTTACTGTAGATGTAGTTATTGTAGCTGTATCCTTCACTGAGAGACATGTTGTTTACTGTAGATATAGTTATTGTAGCTAAATCCTTCACTGAGAGACATGTTGTTTATTGTAGCTATATCCTTCACTGAGAGACATGTTGTTTACTGTAGATATAGTTCTTGTAGCTGTATCCTTCACTGAGAGACATGTTGTTTACTGTAGATATAGTTATTGTAGCTGTATCCTTCACTGAGAGACATGTTGTTTACTGTAGATGTAGTTATTGTAGCTGTATCCTTCACTGAGAGACATGTTGTTCACTGTAGATATAGTTATTGTAGCTAAATCCTTCACTGAGAGACATGTTGTTTACTGTAGATATAGTTATTGTAACTGTATCCTTCACTGAGAGACATGTTGTTTACTGTAGATGTAGTTATTGTAGCTGTATCCTTCACTGAGAGACATGTTGTTTACTGTAGATATAGTTCTTGTAGCTAAATCCCACACTGAGAGACATGTTGTTTACTGTAGATATAGTTATTGTAGCTAAATCCCACACTGCGAGACATATTGTTTACTGTAGATATAGTTATAGTAGCTGTATCCTTCACTGAGAGACATGTTGTTTATTGTAGCTATATCCTTCACTGAGAGACATGTTGTTTATTGTAGCTATAGTTATTGTAGCTAAATCCTTCACTGAGAGACATGTTGTTTACTGTAGATGTAGTTATTGTAGCTGTATCCTTCACTGAGAGACATGTTGTTTACTGTAGATATAGTTCTTGTAGCTGTATCCTTCACTGAGAGACATGTTGTTTATTGTAGCTATAGTTATTGTAGCTAAATCCTTCACTGAGAGACATGTTGTTTACTGTAGATGTAGTTATTGTAGCTGTATCCTTCACTGAGAGACATGTTGTTTACTGTAGATAGAGTTCTTGTAGCTGTATCCTTCACTGAGATACATATTGTTTATTGTAGATGTAGTTATTGTAACTGTATCCTTCACTGAGAGACATGTTGTTTACTGTAGATATAGTTCTTGTAGCTGTATCCTTCACTGAGATACACATTGTTTACTGTAGATGTAGTTATTGTAACTGTATCCTTCACTGAGAGACATGGTGTTTACTGTAGATATAGTTATTGTAACTGTATCCTTCACTGAGAGACATGTTGTTTACTGTAGATGTAGTTATTGTAGCTGTATCCTTCACTGAGAGACATGTTGTTTACTGTAGATATAGTTATTGTAACTGTATCCTTCACTGAGAGACATGTTGTTTACTGTAGATATAGTTATTGTAACTGTATCCTTCACTGAGAGACATGTTGTTTACTGTAGATATAGTTATTGTAGCTGTATCCTTCACTGAGAGACATGTTGTTTACTGTAGATGTAGTTATTGTAGCTGTATCCTTCACTGAGAGACATGTTGTTTACTGTAGATAGTTATTGTTATCCTTCACTGAGAGACATGTTATTGTACTGTATCCTTCACTGAGAGACATGTTGTTTACTGTAGATATAGTTATTGTAACTGTATCCTTCACTGAGAGACATGTTGTTTACTGTAGATATAGTTATTGTAACTGTATCCTTCACTGAGAGACATGTTGTTTACTGTAGATGTAGTTATTGTAACTGTATCCTTCACTGAGAGACATGTTGTTTACTGTAGATATAGTTATTGTAACTGTATCCTTCACTGAGAGACATGTTGTTTACTGTAGATATAGTTATTGTAACTGTATCCTTCACTGAGAGACATGTTGTTTACTGTAGATATAGTTATTGTAACTGTATCCTTCACTGAGAGACATGTTGTTTACTGTAGATGTAGTTATTGTAACTGTATCCTTCACTGAGAGACATGTTGTTTACTGTAGATATAGTTATTGTAACTGTATCCTTCACTGAGAGACATGTTGTTTACTGTAGATATAGTTATTGTAACTGTATCCTTCACTGAGAGACATGTTGTTTACTGTAGATGTAGTTATTGTAACTGTATCCTTCACTGAGAGACATGTTGTTTACTATAGATATAATTATTGTAACTGTATCCTTCACTGAGACATGTTGTTTACTGTAGATATAGTTATTGTAACTGTATCCTTCACTGAGAGACATGTTGTTTACTGTAGATATAGTTATTGTAACTGTATCCTTCACTGAGAGACATGTTGTTTACTGTAGATATAGTTATTGTAGCTGTATCCTTCACTGAGAGACACATGTGTATTTAAACCACACACAGATGTTTTTGCAACAGCACAATGCCAGTTCCACTTCAACTCACAAACTCTTTGTTAGTTTGGCTGAGATCGAATGCATTACATAACACATTATGAGTGTGTTTCTGCATCCCAAATGACAGCCTGTTCCCTTCATAGTGCACTGCTTTTTAACCAGAACCCTATGGCACCCTGTTCCCTTCATAGTGCCCTGCTTTTTAACCAGAACCCAAAGGCACCCGAATCAAAAGCATTCCTCCATAAAGGAAATAGGGAGTCATTTGGGATGCGTAGAGAAATAAAGCAGGAAGGTCAGAGGAGGTGTCAACGCAATAATGAGATAAGAGGATGGAGGGGTCAAAGGTCGCATGACCTCGAGAAACAGGTCAAGTTGGTCATGCAACGCGTACGTTGACCCGTGGTGGAGTTGTGCAGCTTACTAACACCATGTTTTGATGGGAGGGAGGATGTGGGGGGAGAGAGAGATCAACAGAGAGGTCATTAATATGAGAATCGTCTTCTTCATTCCATCAGAAGCTCAGCTCAGCATAAGACTATCACTACTTCAGAGACAGCAGATTAGGTATATGCACGGGTCTACATCAATGTTAGTAGCTCAGTAATCCATACAAATCTTAGCAGTTTAGTATCTCTACAAGACATGTTAGTAGTTTACTATCTCTACAGTAATGTTAGTAGCTCAGTATCTCTACAGTAATGTTAGTAGCTCAGTATCTCTACAGTAATGTTAGTAGCTCAGTATCTCTACAGTAATGTTAGTAGCTCAGTATCTCTACAGACATGTTAGTAGCTCAGTATCTCTACAGACATGTTAGTAGTTTACTATCTCTACAGTAATGTTAGTAGCTCAGTATCTCTACAGTAATGTTAGTAGCTCAGTATCTCTACAGCAATGTTAGCAGTTTAGTATCTCTACAGACATGTTAGCAGTTTAGTATCTCTACAGACATGTTAGCAGTTTAGTACCTCTACAGCAATGTTAGCAGTTTAGTATCTCTACAGCAATGTTAGCAGTTTAGTATCTCTACAGCAATGTTAGCAGTTTAGTATCTCTACAGACATGTTAGCAGTTTAGTACCTCTACAGACATGTTAGCAGTTTAGTATCTCTACAGACATGTTAGCAGTTTAGTATCTCTACAGCAATGTTAGCAGTTTAGTGTCTCTACAGCAATGTTAGCAGTTTAGTACCTCTACAGCAATGTTAGCAGTTTAGTATCTCTACAGCAATGTTAGCAGTTTAGTATCTCAGTATCTCTACCTTCAGTAGTGTGGTGAGGTATCTCTACCTTCAGTAGTGTGGTGAGGTATCTCTACCTTCAGAATAGTAGTATCTCTACCTTCAGTAGTGTGGTGAGTATCTCTACCTTCAGACATGTTAGCAGTTCTAGTATCTCTACAGCAATGTTACCTTCAGTTTGGTGTATCTCTACCTTCAGCAATGGTTAGTATCTCTACCTTCAGTTTGAGTATCTCTACCTTCAGCAATGTTAGCAGTTTCAGTAGTGTCTACAGATCTCTACCATGTTAGCAGTTTAGTATCTCTACAGACATGTTAGCAGTTTAGTATCTCTACAGACATGTTAGCAGTTTAGTATCTCTACAGCAATGTTAGCAGTTTAGTATCTCAGTATCTCTACCTTCAGTAGTGTGGTGAGGTATCTCTACCTTCAGTAGTGTGGTGAGGTATCTCCGTATCTCTACCTTCAGTAGTATGGTGAGGTATCTCAGTATCTCTACCTTCAGTAGTGTGGTGAGGTATCTCAGTATCTCTACCTTCAGTAGTATGGTGAGATATCTCTACCTTCAGTCGTATGGTGAGGTATCTCTACCTTCAGTAGTGTGGTGAGGTATCTCAGTATCTCTACCTTCAGTAGTGTGGTGAGGTATCTCAGTATCTCTACCTTCAGTAGTGTGGTGAGGTATCTCAGTATCTCTACCTTCAGTAGTGTGGTGAGGTATCTCAGTATCTCTACCTTCAATAGTGTGGTGAGGTATCTCTACCTTCAGTCGTATGGTGAGGTATCTCAGTATCTCTACCTTCAGTAGTATGGTGAGGTATCTCTACCTTCAGTAGTATGGTGAGGTATCTCTACCTTCAGTAGTATGGTGAGGTATCTCAGTATCTCTACCTTCAGTTGTATGGTGAGGTATCTCAGTATCTCTACCTTCAGTAGTGTGGTGAGGTATCTCTACCTTCAGTAGTGTGGTGAGGTATCTCTACCTTCAGTAGTATGGTGAGGTATCTCTACCTTCAGTAGTCAGTCAGTATGGTGAGGTATCTCTACCTTCAGTAGTATGGTGAGGTATCTCTACCTTCAGTAGTATGGTGAGGTATCTCTACCTTCAGTAGTGTGGTGAGGTATCTCTACCTTCAGTAGTGTGGTGAGTATCTCTACCTTCATGTGTGGAGGTATCTCTACCTTCAGTAGTGTGGTGAGGTATCTCTACCTTCAGTAGTGTGGTGAGGTATCTCAGTATCTCTACCTTCAGTAGTGTGGTGAGGTATCTCTACCTTCAGTAGTGTGGTGAGGTATCTCTACCTTCAGTAGTGTGGTGAGGTATCTCTACCTTCAGTAGTGTGGTATCTCTACCTTCAGTAGTGTGGTGAGGTATCTCTACCTTCAGTAGTGTGGTGAGGTATCTCAGTATCTCTACCTTCAGTCGTATGGTGAGGTATCTCTCCCTTCAGTAGTATGGTGAGGTATCTCTCCCTTCAATAGTGTGGTGAGGTATCTCTACCTTCAGTAGTATGGTGAGGTATCTCAGTATCTCTACCTTCAGTAGTGTGGTGAGGTATCTCTACCTTCAGTAGTGTGGTGAGGTATCTCTACCTTCAGTAGTGTGGTGAGGTATCTCAGTATCTCTACCTTCAGTCGTATGGTGAGGTATCTCTACCTTCAGTAGTGTGGTGAGGTATCTCTACCTTCAGTAGTGTGGTGAGGTATCTCTACCTTCAGTCGTGTGGTGAGGTATCTCTACCTTCAGTCGTGTGGTGAGGTATCTCTACCTTCAGTAGTGTGGTGAGGTATCTCTACCTTCAGTAGTATGGTGAGGTATCTCTACCTTCAGTAGTATGGTGAGGTATCTCAGTATCTCTACCTTCAGTAGTGTGGTGAGGTATCTCAGTATTTCTACCTTCAGTAGTGTGGTGAGGTATCTCAGTATCTCTACCTTCAGTAGTGTGGTGAGGTATCTCTACCTTCAGTAGTGTGGTGAGGTATCTCTACCTTCAGTTGTGTGGTGAGGTATCAACTGATCTCCTGAGTCATGCTGTACTGGAAAGTTTCAGGAATGAGTTAAAATGAGGGAAGATAAATGATTAACCCTAAGCTAATCAATGAAGCAAGGATGTTCATTTCGTACTGTATTCTGGGGCCTGAAGGGCAGGGAGTCATATATAGTGTTAATATCGTACTGTATTCTGGGGCCTAATGGACAGGGAATCATATACAGTGTTTATATCGTACTGTATTCTGGGGCCTGAAGGACAGGGAATCATATACTGTGTTAATATCGTACTGTATTCTGGGGCCTGAAGGACAGGGAATCATATACTGTGTTAATATCGTACTGTATTCTGGGGCCTGAATGACAGGGAATCATATACAGTGTAATATCGTACTGTATTCTGGGGCCTGAAGGACAGGGAATCATATACAGTGTAATATCGTACTGTATTCTGGGGCCTGAAGGACAGGGAATCATATACCGTGTTAATATCGGACTGTATTCTGGGGCCTGAAGGACAGGGAATCACAGACTGTACCTTCACACACCTTCACTTTTTCCACAGATTGTTGCGTTCGAGTCTGAATTTAAATTGGATTAGTTTTGATGTTTTTGTCACTGGCTTAAACACAAACACACACGTTATGATTTTTTTTTTTTTTTTTACAAATGAATAAAATATGAAAAGCTGAAATGTCTTGAGTCAACAAGTACTAAACCCCTTTTGGTTTATGGAAAGCCTAACTGCGTTTAGAGGTAAATATTTGCTTAACAAGTCCCATAATAGCTTGCATGGACTTACTCTGTGTGCAATAATTGTGTTTAACATGGTTTTTGAATGACTACCTCATGTCTGTACCCCCACACATACAAGTATCTGTAAAGTCCCCCAGTCAAGCAGTGCATTTCAAACACAAAGTCCAGGGAGGTTTTCCAACGGTTCACAAAGAAGGACACCTATTGGTAGATGGGTAAACATAAGTTCACAAAGAAGGACACCTATTGGTAGATGGGTAAACATAAAAAAGCAGACAGTGAACATCCCTTTGAGCTTGGTAAATGTATTAATTACACTTTGGAGGGTGTGTCAATACAACCAATTCCTACAAAGATACAGGCGTCCTTCCTAACTCAGTTGCCGGAGAGGAAGGAAACTGCTCAGTGATTTCACGATGAGGCCAATGGTGACTTTAAAACAGTTACAGAGTTTAATGGCTGTGATGGGAGAAAACTGAGGATGGATCAACAATGTTGTAGTTACTCTAATCTACAATACTAACCTAAATGACAGAGTGAAAAGAAGGAAGCCTGTTCAGAAAAAAAATATTCCAAAACATGCGTCATGTTTGCAGCAAGGCACTAAAGTAATTCTGCAAAAAATGTGACAAAGCCAATAACTTTTTGTCCTGAAAAAGGTTTTATTTTTGG
The DNA here is from genome assembly GCF_018296145.1 of Oncorhynchus tshawytscha. Lineage (NCBI taxonomy): Eukaryota > Metazoa > Chordata > Actinopteri > Salmoniformes > Salmonidae > Oncorhynchus > Oncorhynchus tshawytscha. The sequence goes on from NW_024608059.1 coordinate 20,951, forward strand.
GGCAAATCCAAAACACATTACTAAGTACCACTCTCCATATTTTCAAGCACAGCGGTGGCTGCGTCCTGTTATGGGTATGCTTGCAATCATTGAGGACTTTTTCAGGATAAAAAATAAACATAATGCTTTTAAGCACAAGAGGAAAACCTGGTTCAGTCTGCTTTACACCAGACACTGGGAGAAGAATTTACCTTTCAGCAGGGCAATAACCTAAGACACACGGTGAAATCTACACTGGAGTTGCTTACCGAGACGACATTGAATGTTTCTGAGTGGCCAAGTTACAGTTTTGACTTAAATCAACTTGAAAACCTATGACAATACCTGAAAATGGTTGTCTATTGATGGTCAACAAACCAATTTGACAGAACTGGAAGAATTTTGAATATAATAATTGGCAAATGTTGCACAACACATGTGTAGACACCTCTTAGGTAAAGACTTACCCAGAAAGACTCAAAGCTGTAATCACTGTCATAGCCTCTTCTTCAAACTATTGACACATGGGAGTGTGAATAATTATGTAAATTATATAGTTCTGTATTACATTTTCAATACATTTGCCAAATAATTTCCAAAAAACACGTATTCACTTTGTCATCATGGGGAATTGTGTGTCTATGAATGAGGGGGAAAAAACATACATTTAACGATTTGAATTCATTCTGTAACATGAAGACAATGTGGAATAAGTTAAAGGGGTTTAACATAAACAGAATGTGGAATAAGTTAAGTGTTACGGTTTTCTAGGTGTGAAGGAGAGTCGGACCAAACTGCAACGTGTAGATTGCGATCCATGTTTATTAATGAACGAACGTAAAACATGAATCAATAACAAACACTACAAAAACGTAACGAAAACCGAAACAGCCTATACTTGTGTAACCTAACACATAGACAGGAACAAGGACACTAAGGACAATCACCCACGACAAACTCAAAGAATATGGCTGCCTAAATATGGTTCCCAATCAGAGACAACGATAAACACCTGCCTCTGATTGAGAACCACTCCAGACAGCCATAGACTTTGCTAGATAACCCCACTAGCTACAACCCCAATACATACACACCAAAACCCCAAGACAAAACACACCACAATACAAAAACCCCATGCCACACCCTGGCCTGACCCAATACATGAAGAAAAACACAAAATACTTAGACCAGGGCGTGACAGAACCCTCCCCCCCTAAGGTGCGGACTCCCGAACGCACCTCAAAACAATAGGGAGGGTCCGGGTGGGCGTCTGTCCATGGTGGCGGCTCCGGCGCGGGACGTGGAACCCACTCAGTCAATGTCTTAGTCCCCTCTCCTCGCGTCCCTGGATAGTCCACCCTCGCCACCGACCATGGCCTAGTAGTCCTCACCCAGAACCCCACTGGACTGAGGAGCAGATCGGGACTGAGGGGAAGCTCGGGAGTGAGAGAAAGCTCGGGAGTGAGAGAAAGCTCGGGAGTGAGAGAAAGCTCGGGAGTGAGAGGAAGCTCGGGAGTGAGAGGAAGCTCGGGAGTGAGAGGAAGCTCAGGCAGGTAGGTAGATCTACCATATCCTGGCCGACTTGCAGTTCTGGCAGATCCCGGCTGACTGGCAGATCTGGAAGAGTCTGGCTGACTGGCAGATCTGGAAGTGTCTGGCTGACTGGCAGATCTGGAAGTGTCTGGCTGACTGGCAGATCTGGAAGTGTCTGGCTGACTGGCGGATCTGGAAGTGTCTGGCTGACTGGCGGATCTGTAAGAGTCTGGCTGACTGGCGGATCTGGAAGAGTCTGGCTGACTGGCGGATCTGGAAGAGTCTGGCGGATCTGGAAGAGTCTGGCTGACTGGCGGATCTGGAAGAGTCTGGCTGACTGGCGGATCTGGAAGAGTCTGGCTGACTGGCAGATCCTGGCAGACTGAAAGATCTGGCTGCTCCATGCTGACTGGCGGCTCTGGCTGCTCCATGCAGACTGACAGCTCTGGCTGCTCCATGCAGACTGACATCTCTGGCTGCTCCATGCAGACTGAAAGATCTGGCTGCTCCATGCTGGCTGGCAGTTCTGGCTGCTCCATGCTGACTGGCGGCTCTGGCTGGTCCATGTAGGCTGACAGCTCTGGCGGCTTCTTACAGACTGGCAGCTCCTTACAGACTGGCAGCTCCTTGCAGACTGGCAGCTCCTTGCAGACTGGCAGCTCTGGCTGCTCCATGCAGACTGACAGCTCTGGCTGCTCCATGCAGACTGACAGCTCTGGCTGCTCCATGCAGACTGACAGCTCTGGCTGCTCCATGCAGACTGACAGCTCTGGCTGCTCCATGCAGGCTGGCAGCTCTGGCTGCTCCATGCAGGCTGGCAGCTCTGGCTGCTCCATGCAGGCTGGCAGCTCTGGCTGCTCCATGCAGGCTGGCAGCTCTGGCTGCTCCATGCAGGCTGGCAGCTCTGGCTGCTCCATGCAGGCTGGCAGCTCTGGCTGCGCTGAACAGGCAGGAGACTCCAGCAGCGCTGTAGAGGAGGCTCTGGCAGCGCTGAACAGGCGGGAGACTCCGGCAGCGCAGGAGAGGAGAAAGGCTCCGACAGCGCTGGAGAGGCGGGAGACTCCGACAGCGCAGGAGAGGCGAGGCGCACTGTAGGCCTGATGCGTGTTGCTGGTACTGGTGGTACTGGACCGAGGACACGCACAGGAAGCCTGGTGCGGGGAGCTGCTACCGGAGGGCTGGGGTGTGGAGGTGGTACTGGATAGACCGGACCGTGCAGGCGCACTGGAGCTCTTGAGCACCGAGCCTGCCCAACCTTACCTGGCTCGATTCCCACTCTAGCCCAGCCGATACATACCGCACCGGGCTGTGCACCCGCACTGGGGACACCGTGCGCACCACTGCATAACACGGTGCCTGCCCGGTCTCTCTAGCCCCCCGGTAGGCACAGGGAGTTTGCGCAGGTCTCCTACCTGGCGTAGCCATACTCCCTGTGAGCCTCCCCCCAAGAAATTTTTGGGGCTGACTCCCGGGCTTCCTTGCCAACCGTGTTCCCTCGTATCGCCGGCTCCTCTCTCCGGCTGCCTCTGCTCTCCTAAGTGCCTCCACCTGTTCCCATGGAAGGCGATCCCTTCCCGCCAGGATCTCCTCCCATGTGTAGCAACCCTTGCCATCCAATATATCGTCCCATGTCCAATCCTCATTGCGCCGCTGTTGCTGCCTTTGTTGCTTCTCCTGCGGCTCCTGCCTGTTGACACGCTGCTTGGTCCGTTGGTGGTGGGTGATTCTGTTACGGTTTTCTAGGTGTGAAGGAGAGTCGGACCAAACTGCAACGTGTAGATTGCGATCCATGTTTAATAACGAACGTAAAACACGAATCAATAACAAACACTACAAAAACAATAAACGTAACGAAAACCGAAACAGCCTATATTTGTGTAAACTAACACTGAGACAGGAACAAGGACACTAAGGACAATCACCCACGACAAACTCAAAGAATATGGCTGCCTAAATATGGTTCCCAATCAGAGACAACGATAAACACCTGCCTCTGATTGAGAACCACTCCAGACAGCCATAGACTTTGCTAGACAACCCCACTAGCTACAATCCCAATACATACACACCAAAACCCCAAGACAAAACACACCACAATACAAAAACCCCATGCCACACCCTGGCCTGACCCAATACATGAAGAAAAACACAAAATACTTAGACCAGGGCGTGACATTAAGGGGTTTAACATAAACAGAATGTGGAATAAGTTAAAGGGGTTTAAAACCTCTTGATCCTACTTGAGACGCAGACGTCCCACCTAGAGCTCTGGAAATGCAAATGCGCTACGCTAAACGCTAATAGTATTAGTTAAAACGCAAACGTTCATTAAAATACACATGCTTGGTATTGAAATAAAGCTACAGTCGTTGTGAATCTAGCCACCGAGTCAGATTTTTAAAATGCTTTTCGGCGAAAGCATGAGAAGCTATTATCTGATAGCATGCAACACCCCAAAAGACCCGTAGAGGGGATGTAAACAAAAGAATTAGCATAGTCGGCGCTACACAAACCGCACAATAAAATATAAAACATTCATTACCTTTGACCATCTTCTTTCTTGGCACACCTTGATGTCCCATAATCAATACTGGGTCTTTTTTTGGATTAAATCGGTCCATATATAGCCTAGATATCGATCTATGAAGACTGTGTGATAAACGAGAAAAAATAGCGTTTCATAACGTAACGTCATTTTTTAAAAGTTAAAAAGTCGACGATAAACTTTCACAAAACACTTCGAAATACCTTTCTAATGCAACTTTAGGTATTACTACACGTTAATAAGCTATAAAAATCATCAGGAGGCGATGTAAATTCGATAGCTGGTCGTGTGGATAAAATGTCCGGAAAAACACAGAGACAATGCCTCAGGTTGGTGGTCGGAGGGAATCGGTTCCCTTTGGTCGGTTCTACCAAGAATCAAATCAGAATCAAATGAGAAGACTCTATACATCCTGTGGAAGCTGTAGGTACTGCAAGCTCGGCCTCATTTAATACGGTTCACCTTTAACAATGGGTTGAAGTGGCGCATGGATATTTTTTTCCATCTCCAGTGATCAGATTTTCCTGCGCTTTTCGATGAAACAGACGTTCTGTTATAGTCACAGCCGTGATTTAAACAGTTTTGGAAACGTCTGAGTGTTTTCTATCCACACATACTAATCATATGCATATACTATATTCCTGGCCTGAGTAGCAGGACGCCAAAATGTTGCGCGATTTTTAACAGAATTTCCGAAAAAGTAGGGGGGAGGCTTAACAGGCATAAACAGAATGTGGAATAAGTTAAAGGGGTTTAACATAAACAGAATGTGGAATAAGTTAAAGGGGTTTAACATAAACAGAATGTGGAATAAGTTAAAGGGGTTTAACATAAACAGAATGTGGAATAAGTTAAAGGGGTTTAACATAAACAGAATGTGGAATAAGTTAAAGGGGTTTAACATAAACAGAATGTGGAATAAGTTAAAGGGGTTTAACATAAACAGAATGTGGAATAAGTTAAAGGGTTTGAATACTTTAACATATTTATTTTTAAATTTTTTATTTTACTAGGCAAGTCAGTTAAGAATGACGGCCTAGGAACAGTGGGTTAACTGCCTGTTCAGGGGCAGAACGACAGATTTGTACCTTGTCAGCTCGGGGATTTGAACTTAAGTTAAAGGGGTTTAACATAAAGACAATGTGGAATAAGTTAAAGGGGTTTAACATAATCAGAATGTGGAATAAGTTAAAGGGGTTTAACATAAAACAGAATGTGGAATAAGTTAAGGGGGGGCTTAACCTTTCGGTTATTACTCCAACGCTCTAACTAGCCTACCCTGCCACGCCATAAAACAGAATGTGGAATAAGTTAAGGGGTTTGAATACTTTAACATAGACAGAATGTGGAATAAGTTAATGGGTTTGAAAACTTTAACATAAACAGAATGTGGAATAAGTTAAGGGGTTTGAAAACTTTAACATAGACAGAATGTGGAATAAGTTAAAGGGGTTTAACATAAAGACAATGTGGAATAAGTTAAAGGGTTGAATACAGGCGCTGTATTTATCGTGGACTGTATTGGTTAGTGATCCATAGATAAAAAGTCCTTCATCAGACTGTATTGGTTCAGATGTATTAGAAGGTGAGGTTCGACAGACCCTGTCTCCATTATAGAAATATAGTGTTAATTAGTGATCCATAGATAAAAAGTCCTTCATCAGACTGTATTGGTTCAGATGTTTTAGAAGGTGAGGTTCGACAGACCCTGTCTCCATTATAGAAATATAGTGTTAATTAGTGATCCATAGTTAAAAAGTCCTTCATCAGACTGTATTGGTTCAGATGTATTAGAAGGTGAGGTTCGACAGACCCTGTCTCCATTATAGAAATATAGTGTTAATTAGTGATCCATATTTAAAAACAGGGGTGCAACTTCCACTGGGAAAAGGGAAGGGGGGGGGGATGCCCCCCATTATTGTCTTCCCCCCAGTTGTATCATTGTAATGGGATAGAAAACGAGGAACCGGTGTGCTCTAGGACCAAACGGATGCCTCCCCGCGGTCAGGTAAGCTGTTTGGAGTGTTTATCCGACTGGGGGAAAAAAGTTAAGCCCCCCCACTTCTAAAACCAAAGTTGCGCCCCTGGTTAAAAACAGGGTCAGAGAGACCTTCATCAGACTCTATTGGTTTTAAAATACTGATTGCTTCACAGACAACCCTTTGTATAGAACACGTACATCCATGACATTGGAACGGTATTACATGACCTGTGTAGAGGGACAACACTAGAAGCCTGTTTCTCCGTTTCTCCAATTTATTTCTCTCACAGAATCAGGGGGATGACTTTTGAAATGCATCCCATATGGCACCCTATTCCCTACATAGTGCACACATTTAGACCAGGGCCCTATAGAACTCTATTCCCTACATAGTGCACTACTTTAGACCAGAGCCCTATGGCACCCTATTCCCTACATAGTGCACTACTTTAGACCAGGGCCCTATAGAACCCTATTCCCTACATAGTGCACTACTTTAGACCAGGGCCCTATAGAACACTATTCCCTATGTAGTGCACTACTTTAGCCAGGGCCCTATAGAACCCTATTCCTACATAGTGCACTACTTTAGACCAGGGCCCTATAGAACCCTATTCCCTACATAGTGCACTACTTTAGACCAGGGCCCTATAGAACCCTATTCCCTACATAGTGCATACTTTTAGTGCACTACTTGACCAGGGCCCTATAGAACCCTATTCCCTACATAGTGCACTACTTTAGACCAGAGCCTTATAGAACCCTATTCCCTACATAGTGCAACTTTAGACCAGAACCCTATGGCACCATATTCCCTATATAGTGCACTACTTTAGACCAGGGCCCTATAGAACCCTATTCCCTACATAGTGCACTACTTTAGACCAGGGCCCTATAGAACCCTATTCCCTACATAGTGCACTACTTTAGACCAGAGCCCTATAGAACCCTATTTCCTACATAGTGCACTACTTTAGACCAGGGCCCTATGGAACCCTATTCCCTACATAGTGCACTAATTTAGATCAGGGCCCTATAGAACCCTATTCCCTATGTAGTGCACTAAGCTGAGGGCCCTATAGAACCCTATTCCCTACAGAGTGATACTTTAGACCAGAGCCCTATAGAACCATAGAGTTACATAGTGCACTACTTTAGACCAGGGCCCTATAGAACCCTATTCCCTCTGAGGAGACTCTATACATCCTGTGGAACATAGTGCACTACTTTAGACCAGGTGAAAAGCCCTGCATTATGTAATGAATAGGGTGCCTTTTAGGACACATCCTTTGTAACAATCCCACAAGGAGAAATACACCGATGGTCAAAGGAATATTGAGATAAAGCAGGACATGAACTATTGTTGTCGAATGTTCCAAGAGGATTTATATCAGTCCTCAAGGTTTCCCTGCATTCAAACAGTCCTCTAGGGGAGAACGTTTAGAAGGGCCAATGAGGACGGAACCTAGGAACCGAGGACAACGGAACACTAAAAATGATTGTTCCGGAAGCTGAAAAGGGGAAGATGATTCCTGAATACAGAGTTCATCACTGTGAGATACTCGTACACATTTTCTGTCCGACTTTAATGCCGGACTTCAATCGATACTGAGGAGACTCTATACATCCTGTGGAAGCTGTAGGTATCGATACTGAGGAGACTCTATACATCCTGTGGAAGCTGTAGGTATCGATACTGAGGAGACTCTATACATCCTGTGGAAGCTGTAGGTATCGATACTGAGGAATCTCTGAACCAATTCAAGTCGGTATAACAACATGTATTAAACCCATTCAGAGCCTGGTTCCCCTCACAGCCTGGTTCCCCTCACAGCCTGGTTCCCCTCACAGCCTGGTTCCCCTCACAGCCTGGTTCCCCTCACAGCCTGGTTCCCCTCACAGCCTGGTTCCCCTCACAGCCTGGTTCCCCTCACAGCCTGGTTCCCCTCAGAGCCTGGTTCCCCTCACAGCCTGGTTCCCCTCACAGCCTGGTTCCCCTCACAGCCTGGTTCCCCTCACAGCCTGGTTCCCCTCACAGCCTGGTTCCCCTCACAGCCTGGTTCCCCTCACAGCCTGGTTCCCCTCACAGCCTGGTTCCCCTCACAGCCTGGTTCCCCTCACAGCCTGGTTCCCCTCACAGCCTGGTTCCCCTCACAGCCTGGTTCCCCTCACAGCCTGGTTCCCCTCACAGCCTGGTTCCCCTCACAGCCTGGTTCCCCTCACAGCCTGGTTCCCCTCATAGCCTGGTTCCCCTCATAGCCTGGTTCCCCTCACAGCCTGGTTCCCCTCATAGCCTGGTTCCCCTCATAGCCTGGTTCCCCTCACAGCCTGGTTCCCCTCATAGCCTGGTTCCCCTCACAGCCTGGTTCCCCTCACAGCCTGGTTCCCCTCACAGCCTGGTTCCCCTCACAGCCTGGTTCCCCTCACAGCCTGGTTCCCCTCACAGCCTGGTTCCCCTCACAGCCTGGTTCCCCTCACAGCCTGGTTCCCCTCACAGCCTGGTTCCCCTCACAGCCTGGTTCCCCTCACAGCCTGGTTCCCCTCACAGCCTGGTTCCCCTCACAGCCTGGTTCCCCTCACAGCCTGGTTCCCCTCACAGCCTGGTTCCCCTCACAGCCTGGTTCCCCTCACAGCCTGGTTCCCCTCATAGCCTGGTTCCCCTCACAGCCTGGTTCCCCTCACAGCCTGGTTCCCCTCACAGCCTGGTTCCCCTCACAGCCTGGTTCCCCTCACAGCCTGGTTCCCCTCACAGCCTGGTTCCCTCACAGCCTGGTACAGCCAGAAGAGGACTGGCCACCCCTCACAGCCTGGTTCCCCTCACAGCCTGGTACAGCCAGAAGAGGACTGGCCACCCCTCATAGCCTGGTTCCTCTCTACCTGGTACAGCCAGAAGAGGACTGGCCACCCCTCATAGCCTGGTTCCTCTCTACCTGGTACAGCCAGAAGAGGACTGGCCCACCCCTCATAGCCTGGTTCCTCTCTACCTGGTACAGCCAGAAGAGGACTGGCCACCCCTCATAGCCTGGTTCCTCTCTACCTGGTACAGCCAGAAGAGGACTGGCCACTGGCCCCCTCATAGCCTGGTTCCTCTCTACCTGGTACAGCCAGAAGAGGACTGGCCACCCCTCATAGCCTGGTTCCTCTCTACCTGGTACAGCCAGAAGAGGACTGGCCACCCCCATAGCCTGGTTCCTCTCTACCTGGTACAGCCAGAGCCAGAAGAGGACTGGCCACCCCCATAGCCTGGTTCCTCTCTACCTGGTACAGCCAGAAGAGGACTGGCCACCCCCATAGCCTGGTTCCTCTCTACCTGGTACAGCCAGAAGAGGACTGGCCACCCCTCATAGCCTGGTTCCTCTCTACCTGGTACAGCCAGAAGAGGACTGGCCACCCCTCATAGCCTGGTTCCTCTCTACCTGGTACAGCCAGAAGAGGACTGGCCACCCCCATAGCCTGGTTCCTCTCTACCTGGTACAGCCAGAAGAGGACTGGCCACCCCCATAGCCTGGTTCCTCTCTACCTGGTACAGCCAGAAGAGGACTGGCCACCCCATAGCCTGGTTCCTCTCTACCTGGTACAGCCAGAAGAGGACTGGCCACCCCCATAGCCTGGTTCCTCTCTACCTGGTACAGCCAGAAGAGGACTGGCCACCCCCATAGCCTGGTTCCTCTCTACCTGGTACAGCCAGAAGAGGACTGGCCACCCCCATAGCCTGGTTTCTCTCTCCTGGTACAGCCTGGTACAGCCAGAAGAGGACTGGCCACCCCATAGCCTGGTTCCTCTCTACCTGGTACAGCCAGAAGAGGACTGGCCACCCCCATAGCCTGGTTCCTCTCTAGGTTTCTTCCTAGGTTCCCGACCTTTCCAGGGAGTTTTTTCCTAGCCACCGTGGTTCTACATCTGCATCACTTGCTGTTTTGGGGGGTTTAAGCTGGGTTTCTGTACAAGCACTTTGTGACATCGGCTGATGTAGAAAGGGCTTGATAAATAAATCATGTCGTTGTATTCTCTACACGGATACAACATGTACAGAGCATTCTGTAAGTATTCACACCCCTTTCCTTTATCCACATGCTGGGGTATTGTGATGTCATTACGGGGTATTGTGATGTCATTACGGGGTATTGTGATGTCATTATTAGAGTCTTATTCTAAATTGTATTTACAAAAATAGAAATGTCCTCATCAGTCTATACACAGTACCCCATAACGACAAAGCGAAAACAGTTTTTTTTTTTTAAATGTTTGGAAATGTATTGAAAATAAAAAACAGAAATTCTTTATTTCTATAAGTATTCAGACCTTTTGCTACGAGACTCGAAATTGAGCTCAGGTTGCATCCTGATTCCATTGATCATCCTTGAGATGTTTCTACAACTTGATTGGAGTCCACCTGTGGTAAATTCAATTGATTGGACATGATTTGGAAGGGCACACCCACCTGTCTATATAAGGTCCCACAGCTGACAGTGCATGTCAGAGCAAAAACCAAGTCATGGAATCTAAGGATTGTGTCAAGGCACAGATCTGGGGAAGGGTACTAAAACGTTTCAGCAACTCCCCCATAACACAGTGGCCTCCATCATAGCCTAGTAATTAGAGTGTTGGGCCGGTAACCAAAATGGTTGCCGTATCAAATCCCCGAGCTGAGAAGGTAAACATCTGTCTTTCTGCACCTGAACAAGGCAGTTAACCTACTGTTCCTAGGATGTCATTGTAAATGTGTTCTTAACTGACTTGCCTGTGTAACGGTTTTCTTGTGTCGAAGGAGAGGCGGACCAAAATGCAGCGTGGTAGTTGTCCATGGTTTTTTTAATGAGAAAACTGAACATGAACACCTAACCAAAACATCAGCGTGAAAACCTGAAACCAATCCCATGTGGCACTAACACAGGAACAATCACCCACAAAACCCAACACCAAACAGGCTACCTAAATATGGTTCCCAATCAGAGACAATGACTAACACCTGTCTCTGATTGAGAACCATATCAGGCCAAACACAGAAACAGACAAACTAGACACACAACATAGAATGCCCACTCAGATCACACCCTGACCAAACAAAACATAGAAACAGACAAACTAGACATCCAACATAGAATGTCCACTCAGATCACACCCTGACCAAACAAAACATAGAAACATACAAACCAAACTATGGTCAGGGTGTGACAGCCTGGTTAAATAAAGGTTAAATAAAATAAACTATTCTTAAAATTAAAGTTTGGAAGTAGCAAGACTCTTCCTAAAGCTGGCCGTCCGGCCAAACTGTGCAATCGGGGGAGAAGGGCCTTAGTCAGGGAAGTGACCAAAGCCAGACAGAAGCCACTTCTCAGTAAAAGGCACATGACAGCCCGCTTGGAGTTTGCCAAAAGGCACCTAAAGGACTCTCAGAGCATGAGAAACAAGATTCTGAACTCTTTGGCCTGAATGCTAAGCGTCAGCGTCTGGAGGAAACCTGGCACCATCCCTACAGTGAAGCACGGTGGTGGCAGCATCATGTCTGGAGGAAACCTGGCACCATCCCTACAGTGAAGCATGGTGGTGGTAGCATCATGTCTGGAGGAAACCTGGCACCATCCCTACAGTGAAGCACGGTGGTGGCAGCATCATGTCTGGAGGAAACCTGGCACCATCCCTACAGTGAAGCACGGTGGTGGCATCATGTCTGGAGGAACCTGGCACCATCCCTACAGTGAAGCATGGTGGTGGTAGCATCATGTCTGGAGGAAACCTGGCACCATCCCTACAGTGAAGCACTGTGGTGGCAGAATCATGCTTCAACCGAGGGGATGTTTTTCAGTAAAAAAAGGGACTGTGGGAGACTAGTCAGGATCAGGGGAAAAGATGAACAGAGCAAAGTACAGAGAGATCCTTGATGGAAACCTGCTCCCCAAATACAGGTGTGCCAAGCCTGTAGCGTCATACCCAAGAAGACACAATGTTATAATCGCTGCTTCAACAAAGTACAGAGTAAAGGGTCTGAATACTTTTTAATATAAATTGGCAACAAAAAAAAATCGAATCAATTTTAGAATAAGGTTGTAAAAATTTAAAAGGGGTCCTGAACAATTTCTGAAAGCACTGTATCATAACTAAATGGGCCATTGTTCAGTAATTATACAAGTTATAACTAAATGTATATATCCCAAGGATCAGACAGGTCCTGTATCATAACTAAATGTATATATCATAAATACTAAATGTATATATCCCATTGGATCAGACAGGTCCTGTATCATAACTAAATGTATATATCCTACAGGATCAGACAGGTCCTGTATCATAGCTAAATGTATATATCCTACAGGATCAGACAGGTCCTGTATCATAGCTAAATGTATATATCCTACAGGATCAGACGGGTCCTGTATCATATCTAAATGTATATATCCCATTGGATCAGACGGGTCCTGTATCATAACTAAATGTATATATCCTACAGGATCAGACAGGTCCTGTATCATAGCTAAATGTATATATCCTACAGGATCAGACAGGTCCTGTATCATAGCTAAATGTATATATCCCATTGGATCAGACAGGTCCTGTATCATAGCTAAATGTATATATCCCATTGGATCAGACAGGTCCTGTATCATAACTAAATGTAAATGATCATATATCCTATATATCCCATTGGATCAGACAGGTCCTGTATCATAACTAAATGTATATATCCCATTGGATCAGACGGGTCCTGTATCATATCTAAATGTATATATCCCATTGGATCAGACAGGTCCTGTATCATAACTAAATGTATATATCCCATTGGATCAGACAGGTCCTGTATCATAACTAAATGTATATATCCCATTGGATCAGACAGGTCCTGTATCATAACTAAATGTATATATCCCATTGGATCAGACAGGTCCTGTATCATAACTAAATGTATATATCCCATTGGATCAGACAGACGGGTCCTGGTATATATCCCATTGGATCAGACAGGTCCATCATAACTAAATGTATATATCCCATTGGATAGGTCCTGTATCATAACTAAATGTATATATCCCATTGGATCAGACAGGTCCTGTATCATAACTAAATGTATATATCTAAATGTATATATCCCATTGGATCAGACGGGTCCTGTATCATAACTAAATGTATATATCCTACAGGATCAGACAGGTCCTGTATCATATCTAAATGTATATATCCCTACTGGATCCCATTGGATCAGACATGCCATTCTACAGGAACGGGTCCTGTATCTTCCCCAGAGTATCATTCTGAAGTTGTATCTACTGGACTCCCAGTCCTTATCATGTAGCCGGTAATCTAATAGAGTAAATATAGTAGCAGTCTTTGAGAGAGGAGTGCTTTTCAACACATCAGGAACCTCTTGTGTAAATGTCCATTCCCCTGAAGGACTCAAAGCTGCGAGGGCCATTCACCGAGACACCGTCTGCGGTCCAAACGGCATCCTATAACCCTACGAAGTGCACTACTTCTGAAAAGGGAGCTACTGCCACCTTCCCCCTTGTCAAAAGTAGCACTATAAAGAGAATAGGGTCTTATTTGGGACGCACAGAGGCAGAGGCTCTTAGACTGCATGTCTACTGAGAATAAAAGACAATAAAAGCACATCTTTTAAATATTTAATCAGGCTGAAAGCTGGCCGTTTAGGAGGACAAAGTCTCAGATCACCAAAATGAGAGGAGGTCTAGGAGGGTATTGTATTGTTTATACAGCAAGTGTCTGTCTCTCTGCTGAGACCGATTCATTCTGAAGGAGAAATGTCTGTCTCTCTGCTGAGACAGATTCATTCTGAAGGAGAAATGTCTGTCTCTCTCTGCTGAGACCGATTCATTCTGAAGGAGAAATGTCTGTCTCTCTGCTGAGACCGATTCATTCTGAAGGAGAAATGTCTGTCTCTCTCTGATTCATTCTGAAGGACTCCCTCTCTGTCTCTCTCTGCGATTCATTCTGAAGGAGAAATGTCTGTCTCTCTGCTGGAACCGATTCATTCTGAAGGAGAAATGTCTGTCTCTCTC
>NW_024608059.1:40000-46934 GCF_018296145.1 Oncorhynchus tshawytscha
TTCCTCAGGTCGTCTACCGTCTACACTGAGTAATTCATTACCTCCCTGAAAACATACCTGATACAACTACCCTTCCTCAGGTCATCTACACTGAGTAATTCATTACCTCCCTGAAAACATACCTGATACAACTACCCTTCCTCAGGTCGTCTACACTGAGTAATTCATTACCTCCCTGAAAACATACCTGATACAACTACCCTTCCTCAGGTCATCTACACTGAGTAATTCATTACCTCCTGAAAACATACCTGATACAACTACCCTTCCTCAGGGTCGTCTACACTGAGTAATTCATTACCTCCCTGAAAACATACCTGATACAACTACCCTTCCTCAGGTCGTCTACACTGAGTAATTCATTACCTCCCTGAAAACATACCTGATACAACTACCCTTCCTCAGGTCATCTACACTGAGTAATTCATTACCTCCCTGAAAACATACGTGATTCAACTACCCTTCCTCAGGTCGCCTCCATACTGAAGTGTGAAGAGGAGAGTAACACCCTCCCTGCTGTATTTCCATGTAGAATAGAAGAGCCTCAAGGCCGCTGCGGTGCTGAGACAGACACAGAGCACAGAGGCAGAACAGATAGGCCTAATTATCCTCCGCCGACTACGCCAGCCAGGCTAGCTGTATCTATAGCTGATGTAGTCAGTTGTCTGGCCTGGAAACAATACAATCAGGAAGGAAGCAATGTGGAACGAGTCAGAGAGAGGCCTCTCATTCACACAGTCCCAGGTGAGGGTATGTCTGTCTGTTTGTGATAGAGGAGGAGGGAGAGAGAGAGAGAGAGAGAGAGACAGAGAGAGAGAGAGAGAGAGAGAGAGAGAGAGAGAGAGAGACTGTTTGATGTCTCTGAAGGCTTCCACACTGGAAATAAATTGAGGAAAGAAAGTCAGATGTATGATGGAGATGAACATGTGCATTGTACGGTGGCCCAAAGGGACCATATAGTTCTGAAACATAGCGAACAGCAGTGAAAAACAACCACATGTTATGAAACAAACAAAACAATCTATCCCATGCTGCTACAACTGCGTTCTCTATCCATAGGACTATGCTGTCTGGCCTGGTTCCACAATACTCAATCTTAGATGGGCAATGTTGTCTTCAGAGAGACCCTTCTAAGTTTACTCTCTCCTTAGATGGGATGTGTTGTCTTCTCTGGACCCCATAAGTGTTACTCTCTCCTTAGATGGGAAGTGTTGTCTTCCTCTAGACCCCACTAAGTGTCTCCTTAGATGGGAAGTGTTGTCTTCCCTGGACCCCACTAAGTGTTACTCTCTCCTTAGATGGGATGTGTTGTCTTCCTCTGGACCCCACTAAGTGTTACTCTCTAGATGGGATGAACATGTTACTCTCTGGACCCCACTAAGTGGACCTCTCCTTAGATGGGAAGTGTTGTCTTCCTCTGGACCCCACTAAGTGTTACTCTCTCCTTAGATGGGTTGTGTTGTCCCTCTGGACCCCACTAAGTGTTACTCTCTCCTTAGATGGGAAGTGTTGTCTTCTCTGGACCCCACTAAGTGTTACTCTCTCCTTAGATGGGAAGTGTTGTCTTCCTCTAGACCCCACTAAGTGTTACTCTCTCCTTAGAGTAGACTCTCTCCTTAGGGAAGTGTTGTCTTCCTCTAGACCCCACTAAGTCTACTCTCTCCTTAGATGGGATGTGTTGTCTTCCTCTGGACCCCACTAAGTGTTACTCTCTCCTTAGATGGGATGTGTTGTCTTCCTCTGGACCCCACTAAGTGTTACTCTCTCCTTAGATGGGATGTGTTGTCTTCCTCTGGACTGTTACTCTCTCCTTAGATGGGATGTGTTGTCTTCCCTCTGGACCCCACTAAGTGTTACTCTCTCCTTAGATGGGATGTGTTGTCTTCCTCTGGACCCCACTAAGTGTTACTCTCTCCTTAGATGGGATGTGTTGTCTTCCTCTGGACCCCACTAAGTGTTACTCTCTCCTTAGATGGGATGTGTTGTCTTCCTCTGGACTCTCTCCTTAGATAAGTGTGTCTTCCTCTACTCTCCTTAGATGGGAAGTGTTGTCTTCCTTGGACCCTACTGTTACTCTCTCCTTAGATGGGATGTGTTGTCTTCCTCTGGACCCCACTAAGTGTTACTCTCTCCTTAGATGGGATGTGTTGTCTTCCTCTGGACCCCACTAAGTGTTACTCTCTCCTTAGATGGGATGTGTTGTCTTCCTCTGGACCCCACTAAGTGTTACTCTCTCCTTAGATGGGATGTGTTGTCTTCCTCTGGACCCCACTAAGTGTTACTCTCTCCTTAGATGGGATGTGTTGTCTTCCTCTAGACCCCACTAAGTGTTACTCTCTCCTTAGATGGGAAGTGTTGTCTTCCTCTAGACCCCACTAAGTGTTACTCTCTCCTTAGATGGGTTGTGTTGTCTTCCTCTGGACCCCACTAAGTGTTACTCTCTCCTTAGATGGGATGTGTTGTCCTCCTCTAGACCCCACTAAGTGTTACTCTCTCCTTAGATGGGATGTGTTGTCCTCCTCTGGACCCCACTAAGTGTTACTCTCTCCTTAGATGGGATGTGTTGTCCTCCATCTTCCTTCCCTCTCCGGTCATGGAGCTGTGTATATCTTTCAGATTTACAGACGCCAACAGCTGTCTCAGGCAGCCGTGGTTCAGCTGCTGCTGCTGCACACACACACACACACACACACACACACACACACACACACACACACACACACACACACACACACACACACACAGGAGTCACTATTGTTGTTCATTTCCTGCAAATAGAAAGAGACTGTTTGAGCCAACACCTGGAGTTTCCACACACATCCCTGGCTTCTCGTGGGAATAGGTTGTGTAGAAAGACAAACAACAAACGCAAAGGCAAAGTGTGCCTATGCAAGGGTTTAAACAGAGCTCATTAGCACAGGAGTAGTAGGGGAGAATCCATGTCATTGTGGAGAAGGGGAGAACATATGCAAGGGTTTAAACAGAGCTCATTAGCACAGGAGTAGTAGGGGAGAATCCATGTCATTGTGGAGAAGGGGAGAACATGTTGTAAATGTCCTGCGTTCAGGTAGATTTTTAGTCTTTATGAAATATGTCCAGCTAGCTTGCCATTTTCAGAAAACAGCCATAAAGAAATGTAAATATGAGATAAGAGAGGAGAGGGTTTGCAATTTATATAGATAATTAAATATTGCATTTTCTTTAAGTTTCTCTTCACGCGTTAGAAGCAACTCGTGCTTTACTTTACAATTCCTCAGATGTTAGATGGAATTAGCTCCCAGTTGACCAAGAATCAATGAAAGTCAATGCCATCTCAAATGAAAGATGTTCCTTTCTTTCTTATTCAGACATGCTCTCTAAAGAGAGTTTCTCTAAAGAGAGTTTCTCTATCTTCACATATAGGTTTGTGTATGTTTTTGCCTCGGTGCCTTGGTGTCTTGGGCCAAGGGTATATGTCAGTTATGCTGCATGAAATCCAAACTCATTTGTTTTAACACTTCAAAATGAAGGTTAATGTCACGGCCAAAATGTAGTGCACTGTATACAAATCTCATTTGAGATGAAATCTAACTCTGAACCTCTTGTCAGTGTTTTCAGAGAGGGTGAATGAGGCCGTAGGGTGTTAGGCAATAGTCTGTTTTCATTGGACAGTTAGTGAAGTTAGAGAAGTTAGCATGAGCTGGGCTTTGTGGCGGTCAGTGGAGTAGAATCTTAAAATCCCAAAAGATTCCTTGAATGGTCTAGAGTTTCCCTTCAGTGAAGGAGAGTTTGGGAACATCTAGAGTTTCCCTTCAGTGAAGGAGAGTTTGGGAACATCTAGAGTTTTCCTTCAGTGAAGGAGAGTTTGGGAACATCTAGAGTTTCCCTTCAGTGAAGGAGAGTTTGGGAACATCTAGAGTTTCCCTTCAGTGAAGGAGAGTTTGGGAACATCTAGAGTTTCACGTCAGTGAAGGAGAGTTTGGGAACATCTAGAGTTTCCCTTCAGTGAAGGAGAGTTTGGGAACATCTAGAGTTTCACTTCAGTGAAGGAGAGTTTGGGAACATCTAGAGTTTCACTTCAGTGAGGGTCACAGAGTATGACAATCAGGTTGTAGAAATTTGAGGGAAGAAAGGACAGTTGATCATAGCAGGACAAAGATTCATTTGGTCCTCTATTGACTGCAGCTGGAGATTAGACCCGGAGATCAAAGACAGGAAGTTACCTGAGGTAAGAAGCCAGACAAGGTACTCTATTGACTGCAGCTGGAGATTAGACCAGAGATCAAAGACAGGAAGTTACAGGACGAGATAGAGGTGTCTGATAGGACCAGATATCAAGAACAAATAGAGGTTTCTGATTGGACCAGATATCAGACCAAATAGATGTGTCTGATTGGACCAGATATCAAGACCAAATGGAGGTGTCTAATTGGAACAGATATCAATAACAGACACAGTTGTCTGATTGGACCTGAGAAAAGGTGAATGAAAGTGATTTTGGGAACACTGTCCTCCTTGTGAAGGGCGGGAGGATAATATGGTTCATGTGAAATAAAGAATAAAAATACAGTGAAACTGAGTGAAATGGGGATTTTGGTTTACTACCTGAACTACCTGATTACTACCTGAACTACCTGACTTACTACCAGAACTACCTGACTGACTACCTGACTGACTACCTGAACTACCTGACTGACTACCTGAACTACCTGACTTACTACCTGACTTACTACCTGAACTACCTGACTTACTACCTGACTGACTAGCTGAACTACCTGACTTACTACCTGACTTACTACCTGAACTACCTGACTTACTACCTGACTGACTGACCTGAACTACCTGACTGACTACCTGACTGACTACCTGAACTACCTGAACTACCTGACTTACTACCTGAACTACCTGACTTATTACCTGACGTGACTACCTGAACTACCTGACTTACTACCTGACTGACTACCTGAACTACCTGACTGACTACCTGAACTACCTGAACTACCTGACTGACTACCTGAACTACCTGACTTACTACCTGAACTACCTGACTTACTACCTGAACTACCTGACTTACTACCTGAACTACCTGACTTACTACCTGACTTACTACCTGACCTGACTTACTACCTGAACTACCTGACTTACTACCTGAACTACCTGACTTACTACCTGACTTACTACCTGAACTACCTGACTTACTACCTGAACTACCTGACTTACTACCTGAACTACCTGACTTACTACCTGACTTACTACCTGAACTACCTGACTTACTACCTGACTTACTACCTGAACTACCTGACGTACTACCTGACTGACTACCTGAACTACCTGACTTACTACCTGACTTACTACCTGAACTACCTGACTTACTACCTGACGTACTACCTGAACTACCTGACTTACTACCTGACTTACTACCTGAACTACCTGACTGACTACCTGAACTACCTGACTTACTACCTGAACTACCTGACTTACTACCTGAACTACCTGACTGACTACCTGAACTACCTGACTTACTACCTGACTTACTACCTGAACTACCTGATGTACTACCTGAACTACCTGACATACTATCTGACTTACTACCTGAACTACCTAACTTACTACATGACTTACTACCTGAACTACCTGAACTACCTGACTGACTACCTGAACTACCTGACTGACTACCTGAACTACCTGACTTACTACCTGAACTACCTGACGTACTACCTGACTTACTACCTGAACTACCTGACTTACCTGAACTACCTGACTGACTACCTGAACTACCTGACTTACTACCTGACTTACTACCTGAACTACCTGGACTTGCTACCTGACGTACTACCTGAACTACCTGACTTACTACCTGACTGACTACCTGAACTACCTGACTGACTACCTGAACTACCTGACTTACTACCTGAACTACCTGACGTACTACCTGACTTACTACCTGACTTACTACCTGACGTACTACCTGAACTACCTGACTTACTACCTGCCTGACTACCTGACTTACTACCTGACGTACTACCTGAACTACCTGACTTACTACCTGACTGACTACCTGAACTACCTGACTGACTACCTGACTTACTACCTGACGTACTACCTGAACTACCTGACTGACTACCTGACTTACTACCTGAACTACCTGACTGACTACCTGAACTACCTGACTTACTACCTGAACTACCTGACTTGCTACCTGAACCACCTGACTGACTACCTGAACTACCTGACTTACTACCCGGAACTACCTGACTTACTACCTGACTTACTACCTGAACTACCTGACTTACTACCTGAACTACCTGACTGACTACCTGAACTACCTGACTGACTACCTGAACTACCTGACTTACTACCTGACTGACTACCTAAAACTACCTGACTTACTACCTGAACTACCTGACTTACTACCTGACTGACTACCTGAACTACCTGACTGACTACCCTGAACTACCTGGACGTACTACCTGGAACTACCTGACTTACTACCTGAACTACCTGACTTACTACCTGGAACTACCTGACTTACTACCTGACTTACTACATGAACTACCGGACTTACTTGATGAACTTGTCCTCCAATTCTACCAGTATGCCCTAGTGAACCCACGGATAATGTACCCATGACCTAGGATCAGGTTTTCTATCAGAAGGATAATGTACTTCATGACCTGAGATCAGGTTTTCTATAAGGGGAAGGATAATGTACCATGACCTAGACAGGTTTTCTATCAGGGAAGGATAATGTTCTCATGACCTATATACAAGTGTACAATTTCTATATACAAGTGTACACTTCTATACAGGTGTACATTCCTATATACAAGTGTACACTATATACAAGTGTACACTCTATGTACAGGTGTACACTCTATATACAAGTGTACATTCATATACAAGTTCTATATACTATGTACAGGTGTACAAGTGTGTCATTCTATATACAAGTGTA
>NW_024608060.1:0-7500 GCF_018296145.1 Oncorhynchus tshawytscha
TGCCAGCCCCATGCCCTTAGGCCCCCTCTCCTCTCTTCCCTCTCTCTTCCCTCTCTCTCTCTTCCCTCTCTCTTCCCCTCTCTCTTCCCTCTCTCTTCCCTCTCTTCTCTCTCTTCCTCTCTTCTCTCTCTTCCCTCTCTTCTCTCTCTTCCTCTCTTCTCTCTCTTCCCTCTCTCTTCCCTCTTCTCTCTCTCTCTTCCCTCTCTCTTCCCTCTCTCTTCCCTCTCTTCTCTTCCTCTCTCTTCCCTCTCTCTTCCCTCTCTCTTCTCTCTCTTCCTCTCTCTTCCCTCTCTCTTCCCTCTCTTCTATCTCTTCCCCTCTCTCTCTTCCTCTCTTCCCTCTCTTCTTCCCTCTCTCTTCCCCCTCTCTCTTCCCTCTCTTCTCTCTCTCTCTTCTTCTCTCTCTTCCCTCTCTTCTCTCTCTCTCTCTCTCTCTCTTCCTCTCTCTTCTCTCTCTCTTCCCTCTCTCTCTCTCTCTCTTCTCTCTCTCTCTCTCTCTCTCTCTCTCTCTCTCTCTCTCTCTCTCTTCTCTCTCTCTCTCTCTCTCTCTCTTCCCTCTCTCTCTCTCTCTTCTCTCCTCTCTCTCTTCTCTCTCTTCTCTCTCTCTCTCTCTCTCTCTTCTCTCTTCTCTCTCTTCTCTCTCTCTTCCTCTCTCTTCCTCTCTCTTCCCTCTCTCTTCTCTCTCTTCTCTCTCTCTCTTCTCTCTCTCTCTCTCTCTCTCTCCTATAAAAAGAGTCTGTCCTAGTGGCGGTATTGCCTCTTTGTCCCTTGTCCCTATGTCCTCACCCCTCATGTTGACACACACACACACACACACACACACACACATACAGTTGAAAGAAAAAGTATGCGAACCCTTTGGAATTACCCGGATCAAATTTGATTTGATCTTCATCTAAGTCACAACAATAGACAAACACAGTCTGCTAAAACTATTAACACACAAACAATGACAATTTGACATGTCTTTATTGGACACACCGTGTAAACCTTCACAGGTTGGGGAAAGTATGTGACCCTTGGATTTAATAACTAGTTGACCCTCCTTTGGCAGCAATAACCTCAACCACACTGATGTGATCTTCCTGTCTGGGTTGGCGCCCCCCCCCCCCCCCCCTTGGGTTGTGCCGTGGCGGAGATCTTTGTGGGCTATACTCGGCCTTGTCTCAGGATGGTAAGTTGGTGGTTGAAGATATCCCTCTAGTGGGGTGGGGGCTGTGCTTTGGCAAAGTGGGTGGGGTTATATCCTTCCTGTTTGGCCCTGTCCGGGGGTGTCCTCGGATGGGGCCACAGTGTCTCCTGACCCCTCCTGTCTCAGCCTCCAGTATTTATGCTGCAGTAGTTTATGTGTCGGGGGGCTAGGGTCAGTTTGTTATATCTGAAGTACTTCTCCTGTCCTATCCGGTGTCCTGTGTGAATTTAAGTGTGCTCTCTCTAATTCTCTCTTTCTCTCTTTCTTTCTCTCTCTTGGAGGACCTGAGCCCTAGGACCATGCCTCAGGACGACCTGACATGATGGCTCCTTGCTGTCCTCAGTCCACCTGGCCGTGCTGCTGCTCCAGTTTCAACTGTTCTGCCTTATTATTATTGGACCATGCTGGTCATTTATGAACATTTGAACATCTTGGCCATGTTCTGTTATAATCTCCACCCGGCACAGCCAGAAGAGGACTGGCCACCCCACATAGCCTGGTTCCTCTCTAGGTTTCTTCCTAGGTTTTGGCCTTTCTAGGGAGTTTTTCCTAGCCACTGTGCTTCTACACCTGCATTGCTTGCTGTTTGGGGTTTTAGGCTGGGTTTCTGTACAGCACTTTGAGATATCAGCTGATGTACGAAGGGCTATATAAATACATTTGATTTGATTTGATTTTAACCAAACGTTTTCTGTAGTTGTGGATCAGACCTGCACAACGGTCAGGGTGAATGTTGGACCATTCCTCTTCACAAAACTGTTTCCGTTCAGCAATATTCTTGGGATGTCTGGTGTGAACTGGTCTCTTAAGGTCATGCCACAGCATCTCAGACGGGTTGAGGTCAGGACTGACAGGGCCACTCACTCTCTGATCCGTATTTTCTTCTGTTGAAGCCGTTCTGCTGTTGATTTACTTCTGTGTTTTGGGTCGTTGTCCTGTTGCATCACCCAACTTCTGTTGAGCTTCAATTGGTGGACAGATAGCCTCCTGCAAAATGCCTTGATAAACTTGGGAATTCATTTTTCCGTCGATGATAGCAAGCTGTCCAAGCCCTGAGGCAGCAACGCAGACCCAACCCATGAAGCTCCCTCCACCATACTTTACAGTTGGGATGAGGTTTTCATGTTGCTGTGCTGTGCCTTTTTTTCTCCACACATAGTGTTGTGTGTTCTTTCCAAACAGCACAATGTTAGTTTCATCTGTCCACAATTGTTTTTGCCAGTAGCGCTGTGGAACATCCAGGTGCTCTTTTGCGAAATTCAGAAGTGTATCAATGTTTTTTTGGACAGCAGTGGCTTCTTCCGTGGTTCCTCCCATGAACACCATTCTTGATTAGTGTTTTACGTATTGTTGACTCGTCAACAGAGATCTTAGCCTGTTCCAGAGATTTCTGTAAGTCTATAGCGGACACTCTAGGATTCTTTTTAACCTCATTGAGCATTCTGCACTGTGCTCTTGCAGTCATCTTTGCAGGACAGCCACTCCTAGGGAGAGTAGCAACAGTGCTGAAATTTCTCCATTTATAGACAATTTGTCTCAGCGTGGACGGACTTTTAAAGATACTTTTGTAACCCTTTCCAGCTTCATGCAAGGTAACCATTTTTAATCTTAGGTCTTCTGAGATCTCTTGTTTGAGGCATGGTTCACATCAGGCAATGCTTCTTGTGAATAGCAAACTCTAATTGTGTGAGTGTTTTTTTATGGGGCAAGGCAGCTCTAACCAAAATCTAAAATCTCGTCTCATTGATTCGACTCCCGGTTAGTTGACTCCTGACTCCAACTATCTTTTGGAGAAGTCATTAGTCTAGGGGTTCACATACTTTCCCCAACCTACACTGTGAATGTTAATATGATGTATTCAATATAGACAAGAAAAATACAATAATTTGTGTGTTATCAGTTTAAGCACATTGTGCTTGTCTATTGTAGTGACTTGAAGATCAGATAAAATATTATCTCAAATTTATGCAGAAATCCAGAAATCCACACACACATACACACACACATACACACACACACATACACACACACACATACACACCCCATCGCTTCTAATGCCCCAAACCATTGACCCGGGGTCAGATTATCTCAATCTAACAATAACAAAGAGGTCACCACTTTTTGGGAAGTAAAGCAGTTGAGGAATGTAACCTCTCTCAGATCCATAGACAGAGAAATGTAACCTCTCTCAGATCCATAGACAGAGAAATGTAACCTCTCTCAGATCCATAGACAGAGAAATGTAACCTCTCTCAGATCCATAGACAGAGAAATGTAACCTCTCTCAGATCCATAGACAGAGAAATGTAACCTCTCTCAGATCCATAGACAGAGAAATGTAACCTCTCTCAGATCCACAGACAGAGGAATGTAACCTCTCTCAGATCCATAGACAGAGAAATGTATCCTCTCTCAGATCCATAGACAGAGAAATGTAACCTCTCAGATCCATAGACAGAGAAATGTAACCTCTCTCAGATCCATAGACAGAGAAATGTAACCTCTCTCAGATCCATAGACAGAGAAATGTGACCTTTCTCAGATCCATAAACAGAGAAATGTGACCTCTCTCAGATCCATAGACAGATAAATGTAACCTCTCTCAGATCCATAGACAGAGAAATGTAACCTCTCTCAGATCCACAGACAGAGAAATGTAACCTCTCTCAGATCCATAGACAGAGAAATGTAACCTCTCTCAGATCCATAGACAGAGAAATGTAACCTCTCTCAGATCCACAGACAGAGAAATGTAACCTCTCTCAGATCCATAGACAGAGAAATGTAACCTCTCTCAGATCCACAGACAGAGGAATGTAACCTCTCTCAGATCCACAGACAGAGAAATGTAACCTCTCTCAGATCCACAGACAGAGCTGTCGGACTGACAATCCATGAAATCAAAATAAAATGTCTTAAAATGTTTTAACCATGTTTGGATGTAACAATCCCAGATTGGTCCTTTAAGGTTAGAGTAGGGTGAAGGGTAACCTGATCCTAGATCTGTGGTTAGATGTAACAATCTCAGATTGGTCCTTTAAGGTTAGGGTAGGGTGAAGGGTAACCTGATCCTAGATATGTGGTTAGTGGGCAACTTGTTCTGCTACGTCCAGACAGCCTGGGGGTTGAAGTTTGACCACACTGGTCACTGTGGCTTGGCTGTGGGAGAGGAGAGGGTAAAATGCAATACAACACACACACACTCCTAAAACGTCTTCTACTGTACAGCACAGGGCCTGGCAGACTGAGCTGAAAACATGGAGCACCTGCACACGACATAGGGGTTGGGGTCCATTTGAATTGAAGGCAGTCAGTTCAGGAAGGAAAACAAGGCATCTATTTTCAATGACATCAATTCAAATCACTTCCTGAATTGACTGCCATCCATTCAAATTGACCCCAACCATGAGATAGCTCTGCTACATAGAATGAAGCCACACTATAGACACAACAGTATGTGGACCCCTTCAAATTAGTTGATTTGGCTATTTCATCCACACCCGTTGCTGACAGGTGTATGAAATTGAGCACACAGCCATGCAATCTCCATAGACAAACATTTGCAGTTGAATGGCCTTACTGAAGAGCTCAGTGACTTTCAACATGGCACCGTCATAGGATGCCACCTTTCCAACAAGTCAGTTTGTTAAATTTCTGCCCTGCTAGAGCTGCCCCAGTCAACTCTAAGTGCTGTTATTGTGAAGTGGAAACATCTAGGAGCAACAACGGCTCAGCCGTAAAGTGGTAGGCCACACATGCTCACAGAACGGGACTGCTGAGTGCTGAAGAGCGTAAAGATTGTCTGTCCTCGGTTGCAACACTCACTACCGAGTTCCAAACTGCCTCTGGAAGCAACGTCAGCACAAGACCTGTTCCTCAGGAGATTCATGCAATAGCAGAGCAGCAGCACACAAGCCTAACATCACCATGCGGAATGCCAAGCGTCGGCTGGAGTGGTGTAAAGCTCGCCGCCATTGGACTCTGGAGCAGTGGAAACGCGTTCTCTGGAGTGATGAATCACACTGCATCATCTGGCAGTCTGACGGATGAATCTGGGTTTGGCGGATGACAGGAGAACGCTACCTGCCCCAATGGATAGTGCCGACTGTAAAGTTTGGTGGAGGAGGAATAATGGTCTGGGGCTGTTTTGTTTTTTTGTGCTTGGCTCCTTAGTTCCAGTGAAGGGAAATCTTAACGCCACAGCATACAATGACATTCTAGACAATTCTGTGCTTCCAACTTTGTAGCCAGAGTTTGGCATGACAATGCCCCCGTGCACAAAGCAAGGTCCATTCAGAAATGGTTTGTGGAAGAACTTGACTGGTCTGCATAGAGCCCAGACCTCAACCCCATCGAACACCTTTGGGATGAATTGGACACTGACTGCGAGCCAGAGGCCTAATCGCCCAACATCAGTCCCTGAACTCACTAATGCTCTTATGGCTGAATGGAAGCAAATCCCCTCAGCAATGGTCCAACGTCTAGTGGAAATACTTCCTAGAAGAGTGGAGGTTGTTATAGCAGCAATGTTCCAACGTCTAGTGGAAATACTTCCTAGAAGAGTGGAGGCTGTTATAGCAGCAATGTTCCAACGTCTAGTGGAAATACTTCCCAGAAGAGTGGAGGCTGTTATAGCAGCAATGGTCCAACGTCTAGTGGAAATACTTCCCAGAAGAGTGGAGGCTGTTATAGCAGCAATGGTCCAACGTCTAGTGGAAATACTTCCTAGAAGAGTGGAGGCTGTTATAGCAGCAATGGTCCAACGTCTAGTGGAAATACTTCCTAGAAGAGTGGAGGTTGTTATAGCAGCAATGTTCCAACGTCTAGTGGAAATACTTCCTAGAAGAGTGGAATGCAATGTTCCAACGTCTAGTGGAAATACTTCCCAGAAGAGTGGAGGTTGTTATAGCAGCAATGGTCCAACGTCTAGTGGAAATACTTCCTAGAAGAGTGGAGGTTGTTATAGCAGCAATGGTCCAACGTCTAGTGGAAATACTTCCTAGAAGAGTAGGCTGTTATAGCAGCAATGGTCCAACGAAATACTTCCTAGAAGAGTGGAGGTTGTTATAGAAATACGTCTTACTTCCTAGAAGAGTGGAGGTTGTTATAGCAGCAATGGTCCAACGTCTAGTGGAAATACTTCCTAGAAGAGTGGAGGCTGTTATAGCAGCAATGTTCCAACGTCTAGTGGAAATACTTCCTAGAAGAGTGGAGGCTGTTATAGCAGCAATGTTCCAACGTCTAGTGGAAATACTTCCTAGAAGAGTGGAGGTTGTTATAGCAGCAATGTTCCAACGTCTAGTGGAAATACTTCCTAGAAGAGTGGAGGTTGTTATAGCAGCAATGTTCCAACGTCTAGTGGAAATACTTCCTAGAAGAGTGGAGGTTGTTATAGCAGCAATGGTCCAACGTCTAGTGGAAATACTTCCTAGAAGAGTGGAGGTTGTTATAGCAGCAATGGTCCAACGTCTAGTGGAAATACTTCCTAGAAGAGTGGAGGTTGTTATAGCAGCAATGGTCCAACGTCTAGTGGAAATACTTCCTAGAAGAGTGGAGGCTGTTATAGCAGCAATGGTCCAACGTCTAGTGGAAATACTTCCTAGAAGAGTGGAGGTTGTTATAGCAGCAATGGTCCAACGTCTAGTGGAAATACTTCCTAGAAGAGTGGAGGTTGTTATAGCAGCAATGTTCCAACGTCTAGTGGAAATACTTCCTAGAAGAGTGGAGGCTGTTATAGCAGCAAAGGGGGAACCAACTCCATATTAATGCCCATGATTTTGGAATGAGATGTTGGACGAGCAGGTGTCCACATACTTTAGGGTATGATCTGATCCATGGCTCATGAGCCTTTAAGGTATGATCTGATCCGTGGCTCATGAGCCTTTAAGGTATGATCTGATCCATGCTCATGAGCCTTTAGGGTATGATCTGATCCATGCTCATGAGCCTTTAAGGTATGATCTGATCCATGCTCATGAGCCTTTAGGGTATGATCTGATCCATGGCTCATGACCCTTGCCCTATATAGAAGCTTGCTTTCCTCTGTTGCTTCCACATTTTTTGACAAACAATTGCTACCTAGTTCCTTCACACTGTTACCTAGAACCATAAAGGGATCTCTGGCTCTCTTTGTAGGTCAGGAGAACACGTTTTGGTTCTAGGTAGCACCTTTTTTTTTAAATAGTCCACCTCCCCAAACTACTCTCACCAGGGAGATGAGGACATGGAAACCTCCAACCTCTGTTGACCTCTATTCATTTCACCCCAAAAAGGGGATTTTAAACATCTGGCAACCTGGAAGGAACTCAA
>NW_024608060.1:12500-46963 GCF_018296145.1 Oncorhynchus tshawytscha
TCTCTCTCCACTCCTCCACATCCATCTCTCCCTACCCCTGTTCTCTCTCTCTCTCTCCACTCCTCCAAATCCATCTCTCCCTCCCCCTGTTCTCTCTCTCTCTCCACTCCTCCACATCCATCTCTCCCTCCCCCTGTTCTCTCTCTCTCTCCACTCCTCCACATCCATCTCTCCCTCCCCCTGTTCTCTCTCTCCACTCCTCCACATCCATCTCTCCCTCCCCCTGTTCTCTCTCTCTCTCTCTCTCCACTCCTCCACATCCTTCTCTCCCTCCCCCTGTTCTCTCTCTCTCTCCACTCCTCCACATCCATCTCTCCCTCCCCCTGTTCTCTCTCTCTCTCCACTCCTCCACATCCATCTCTCCCTCCCCCTGTTCTCTCTCTCTCTCCACTCCTCCACATCCATCTCTCCCTCCCCCTGTTCTCTCTCTCTTTCCCTCCTCCAAATCCATCTCTCCCTCCCCGTTCTCTCTCTCTCTCCACTCCTCCACATCCATCTCTCCCTCCCCCTGTTCTCTGACTCTCCTCGTCTTATCCCCATCTCTCTCTTTTTACTCTCTCCATCTCTCACTCAGCCCATTTCCCACCTCTGTCCTCTCCAATCTTTCTCTCCACCAAATGACCTCCCCCTTCTCCTCCCCTCTCGCTCCCCCCTCTTCTCTCCATCTCTCCCTCAGCATGTTGCTGTGGAGCGACTGATATTGTGTAAGTGTGTCAACGTGTGTATGTGTGTTTGTGCGTGTGTGTGTTGTGTAAGTGATGGTGACTAGGCGCACTACGGACGACTAAACCACAGGGGAATCCTGGGATATGGGAGGACTCATGGAGCTGTGCATGGACTGGAAAGGTCACAAACTCACACACATACATACACACACACGCACACATACATACACATACACACACAGATACACACACACACACACACATGCACACATACACACACACAACACTCATGTGGACCTATCTGTGATTGGAACCCCTTAATGGGAGAGTGACCATGCTCTGAAACACCTTCCTGACACACACAGACACACACACACACACACTCTCTCTCTTACTCCCTCCCTCTCTCTATTCTTCTATCTCCATCCCTCTCTCTCCCTCTCCCTCTCTCTCTTTCTCTCTCCCCTCCCCACCCTGTACACTCCTCCTGTCTCCTGGTTGGTAGAGCTTTCCCTCCAAAATGACATCACAGCTAGATGCAATGTAGGACCTAATAAGAGAACAAAGGTTTGCTCTGTTGCTGTCGACTGTTCCTTCTCCCAACCACACACACACACACACGCACACACACACACACATGCTCATGCTCATACACGCTCACACACATACACGCTCACACATGCTCATATTGTCATATAATTTTCCACCTGTTCTTTGTGTGGATTTGAACAAATCTCAGTCTGTCATTTTAGAATGCTGAGCATGAGAGGAGAAGAGAGCAGAGGAAGGAGGGAGAGGAGTAGAGTGATGGAGAGAAAATAATTGAGGGATAGAGAGAGGAGGAGGGAGAGGAAGGAATAGAGGGAGGGAGACAGAGAGAATGCAGAGAGAGAGGGGGAGGGAGAGAGAGTTTAGAGAGGAGTGAGAGGGAGGAAGTGAGGGAGGTAGACAAAGAGAGAGAGTGGGGGATAGAGTGAGAGGGGGAGACAGTGAGAGAGAGAGAGAGAGAGAGAGAGGGGAGGGATAGAGGATAGAGAGAGGGAGAAAGAGAGAGAAGGGGAGGGATAGAGGATAGAGAGAGAGAGAAAGAGAGAGAAGGTGAGGGATATAGGATAGAGAGAGAAGGGGAGAGATAGAGGTTAGAGAGAGAAGAGGGAGTGATAGAGGATAGAGAGAGAAGGGAAGGGATAGAGGATAGAGAGAGAGGGGGAGGGATCAAGGATAGAGAGAGGGAGAAAGAGAGAGAAGGGGAGGGATAGAGGATAGAGTGAGAATGGGAGGGATAGAGGATAGAGAGAGAAGGGGAGGGATAGAGGATATAGTGAAAGGGGAGGGATAGAGGATAGATTGAGAAGGGGAGGGATAGAGAATAGAGAGAGGGAGAAAGAGAGAGAAGGGGAGGGATAGGGGATAGTGAGAAGGGGAGGGATAGAGGATAGAGAGAAAAGGGGAGGGATAGAGGATAGAGAGAGGAGGAGTGAGATTGGAGGAATAAATAGCTCGTCCCCCATTACCCCGGGAGGGCCCTGTCACCATGGCAATGTGGCAGAGAAAGGATAGAGCAGGCATGATGAGCGCTCACACACACACACACACACACACAAATCACATGCACATGCAGGGCCGCAGAAATGAATTACAAAACACACACACACTCTGTACAGAGTCAGAGTTTACTCACGTATCCACCCACATACACACCCACATGCACAAACACACATTCACATAACATGTACACACACACATCCTAATTCCAGGTTATAAGGCAACAAAATAGGAAAAATGTCAAGGGGGGGGTGAATACTTTCACAAGCCACTGTAGTACTGTATATCTCCCTGATCTATTAGTCATGTCTGTGTAGTACTGTATATCTCTGTAGTCATGTCTGTGTAGTACTGTATATCTCCCTGATCTATTAGTCATATCTGTGTAGAACTGTATATCTCTTTGATCTATTAGTCATGTCTGTGTAGTACTGTATATCTCCCTGATCTATTAGTCATGTCTGTGTAGTACTGTATATCTCCCTGATCTATTAGTCATGTCTGTGTAGTACTGTATATCTCCCTGATCTATTAGTCATGTCTGTGTAGTACTGTATATCTCCCTGATCTATTAGTCATGTCTGTGTCGTACTGTATATCTCCCTGATCTATTAGTCATGTCTGTGTTTTACTGTATATCTCCCTGAACTATTAGTCATGTCTGTGTAGTACTGTATATCTCTCTGATCTATTAGTCATGTCTGTGTTGTACTCTATATCTCCCTGATCTATTAGTCATGTCTGTGTAGTACTGTATATCTCCCTGATCTATTAGTCATGTCTGTGTAGTATTGTATATCTCTCTGATCTATTAGTCATGTCTATATAGTACTGTATATCTCTCTGATCTATTAGTCATGTCTGTGTAGTACTGTATATCTCTCTGATCTATTAGTCATGTCTGTGTAGTACTGTATCTCTCTGATCTATTAGTCATGTCTGTGTAGTATTGTATATCTCTCTGATCTATTAGTCATGTCTGTGTAGTACTGTGTATCTCTCTGATCTATTAGTCATGTCTGTGTCGTACTGTATCTCTCTGATCTATTAGTCATGTCTATATAGTACTGTATATCTCTCTGATCTATTAGTCATGTCTGTGTAGTACTGTATCTCTCTGATCTATTAGTCATGTCTGTGTAGTACTGTGTATCTCTCTGATCTATTAGTCATGTCTGTGTCGTACTGTATCTCTCTGATCTATTAGTCATGTCTATATAGTACTGTATATCTCTCTGATCTATTAGTCATGTCTGTGTAGTACTGTATCTCTCTGATCTATTAGTCATGTCTGTGTCGTACTGTATCTCTCTGATCTATTAGTCATGTCTGTGTAGTACCTTATCTCTCTGATCTATTAGTCATGTCTGTGTCGTACTGTATCTCTCTGATCTATTAGTCATGTCTGTGTAGTATTGTATATCTCTCTGATCTATTAGTCATGTCTGTGTCGTACTGTATCTCTCTGATCTATTAGTCATGTCTGTGTCGTACTGTATCTCTCTGATCTATTAGTCATGTCTATATAGTACTGTATATCTCTCTGATCTATTAGTCATGTCTGTGTAGTACTGTATCTCTCTGATCTATTAGTCATGTCTGTGTCGTACTGTATCTCTCTGATCTATTAGTCATGTCTGTGTCGTACTGTATCTCTCTGATCTATTAGTCATGTCTGTGTCGTACTGTATCTCTCTGATCTATTAGTCATGTCTGTGTAGTACTGTATCTGATCTATTAGTATGTCTGTGTCTGTTTATCTCTGATCTATTAGTCATGTCTGTGTCTGTATCTCTCTGATCTACTGTCTTATCTCTGTATCTCTGATCTATTAGTCATGTCTGTGTCGTACTGTATCTCTCTGATCTATTAGTCATGTCTGTGTCGTACTGTATCTCTCTGATCTATTAGTCATGACTGTGTCGTACTGTATCTCTCTGATCTATTAGTCATGTCTGTGTAGTACCTTATCTCTCTGATCTATTAGTCATGTCTGTATCTCTCTGATCTATTAGTCATGTCTGTGTCTGTATCTCTGATCTATTAGTCATGTCTGTGTAGTACCTTATCTCTCTGATCTATTAGTCATGTCTGTGTCGTACTGTATCTCTCTGATCTATTAGTCATGTCTGTGTAGTACTGTATCTCTCTGATCTATTAGTCATGTCTGTGTCGTACTGTATCTCTCTGATCTATTAGTCATGTCTGTGTCGTACTGTATCTCTCTGATCTATTAGTCATGTCTGTGTCGTACTGTATCTCTCTGATCTATTAGTCATGTCTGTGTAGTACTGTATCTCTCTGATCTATTAGTCATGTCTGTGTCGTACTGTATCTCTCTGATCTATTAGTCATGTCTGTGTCGTACTGTATCTCTCTGATCTATTAGTCATGTCTGTGTCGTACTGTATCTCTCTGATCTATTAGTCATGTCTGTGTCGTACTGTATCTCTCTGATCTATTAGTCATGTCTGTGTCGTACTGTATCTCTCTGATCTATTAGTCATGTCTCTGATCTGATCTATTAGTCATGTCTGTGTAGTACTGTATCTCTCTGATCTATTAGTCATGTCTGTGTCGTACTGTATCTCTCTGATCTATTAGTCATGTCTGTGTCGTACTGTATCTCTCTGATCTATTAGTCATGTCTGTGTCGTACTGTATCTCTCTGATCTATTAGTCATGTCTGTGTCGTACTGTATCTCTCTGATCTATTAGTCATGTCTGTGTGTCTCTCTGATCTATTATCTCTCTGATCTATTAGTCATGTCTGTGTCGTACTGTATATCTCTGATCTATTAGTCATGTCTGTGTCGTACTGTATCTCTCTGATCTATTAGTCATGTCTGTGTACTGTATCTCTCTGATCTATTAGTCATGTCTCTGATCTATCTCTCTTAGTCATGTCTGTGTCGTACTGTATCTCTCTGATCTATTAGTCATGTCTGTGTCGTACTGTATCTCTCTGATCTATTAGTCATGTCTGTGTCGTACTGTATCTCTCTGATCTATTAGTCATGTCTGTGTCGTACTGTATCTCTCTGATCTATTAGTCATGTCTGTGTAGTACTGTATCTCTCTGATCTATTAGTCATGTCTGTGTCGTACTGTCTCTGACTGTATCTCTCTGATCTATTAGTCATGTCTGTGTCGTACTGTATATCTCTGATCTATTAGTCATGTCTGTGTCGTACTGTATCTCTCTGATCTATTAGTCATGTCTGTGTACTGTATCTATTATCTCTCTGATCTATTAGTCATGTCTGTGTCGTACTGTATCTCTCTGATCTATTAGTCATGTCTGTGTCGTACTGTATCTCTCTGATCTATTAGTCATGTCTGTGTAGTACTGTATATCTCTGATCTATTAGTCATGTCTGTGTCGTACTGTATCTCTCTGATCTATTAGTCATGTCTGTGTCGTACTGTATATCTCTGATCTATTAGTCATGTCTGTACTGTATCTCTCTGATCTATTAGTCATGTCTGTGTCGTACTGTATCTCTCTGATCTATTAGTCATGTCTGTGTCGTACTGTATCTCTCTGATCTATTAGTCATGTCTGTGTAGTACTGTATCTCTCTGATCTATTAGTCATGTCTGTGTAGTACTGTATCTCTCTGATCTATTAGTCATGTCTGTATCTCTCTGATCTATTAGTGTACTGTATCTCTCTGATCTATTAGTCATGTCTGTGTATCTCTCTGATCTATTAGTCATGTCTGTATCTGTATCTCTCTGATCTATTAGTCATGTCTGTGTTGTACTGTATATCTCTCTGATCTATTAGTCATGTCTGTGTAGTACCTTATCTCTCTGATCTATTAGTCATGTCTGTGTCGTACTGTATCTCTCTGATCTATTAGTCATGTCTGTGTAGTACCTTATCTCTCTGATCTATTAGTCATGTCTGTGTAGTACCTTATCTCTCTGATCTATTAGTCATGTCTGTGTAGTACCTTATCTCTCTGATCTATTAGTCATGTCTGTGTTGTACTGTATATCTCCCTGATCTATTAGTCATGTCTGTGTTGTACTGTATATCTCTCTGATCTATTAGTCATGTCTGTGTCGTACTGTATCTCTCTGATCTATTAGTCATGTCTGTGTAGTACTGTATATCTCTGATCTATTAGTCATGTCTGTGTCGTACTGTATCTCTCTGATCTATTAGTCATGTCTGTGTCGTACTGTATCTCTCTGATCTATTAGTCATGTCTGTGTAGTACTGTATCTCTCTGATCTATTAGTCATGTCTGTGTAGTACTGTATCTCTCTGATCTATTAGTCATGTCTGTATCTCTCTGATCTATTAGTCATGTCTGTATACTGTATCTCTGATCTATTAGTCATGTTAGTCATGTCTGTGTAGTACTGTACTGTATCTCTCTGATCTATTAGTCATGTCTGTGTAGTACTGTATCTCTCTGATCTATTAGTCATGTCTGTGTAGTAGTATCTATTAGTCTGTATCTCTCTGATCTATTAGTCATGTCTGTGTAGTACTGTATCTCTCCCTCCTCTCTGATTGTCTGCTGCTGAAAGGAATCCTGTCTTCTCCCTCTCCCTTTCTCGTGCTCTTTCTCTCCCTTTTCATGTCTCTCTATCCCCTCTCCCCCTCTCTGATTCTCTAGAATCCTGTCTTCCCTCTCCTTCTCGTGCTCTTTCTCTCTCTCTCTCCCTCTCCCCATCTCTCTCTCTCCCCTCTCTCTCTCTCTCTCTCTCTCTCTCTCTCTCTCTCTCTCTCTCCTCTCTCTCTCTCTCTCTCTCTCTCTCTCTCTCTCTCTCTCTCTCTCTCTCTCTCTCTCTCTCTCTCTCTCTCTCTCTCTCTCTCTCTCTCTCTCTCTCTCTCTCTCTCTCTCTCTCTCTCTCTCTCTCTCTCTCTCTCTCTCTCTCTCTCTCTCTCTCTCTCTCTCTCTCTCTCAGGCCCTCTGGTTCTCACTAACAGATGTTCTTGACTCCATGTGGGAATCACATTCCTGTTCTGAGAAAGAGGGAGGGAAAGAACGAGGGAAAAAAAGACCTGAGGAAAGAGAAAACAGACGAGGGCAACAACAACACAACTCTAACCTGCTTTCCTTCACTCCCAAGTGTGTGTGTGTGTGTGTATGTGTATGTGTGTGTGTGTGTGTGTGTGTGTGTGTGTGTGTGTGTGTGTGTGTGTGTGTGTGTGTGTGTGTGTGTGTGTGTGTGTGTGTGTGTGTGTGTGTGTAGATGGTGTCAGGTTAAAGATCCTAGTACCTTTGCCCTTTTCTAACACAGCTCCCCTGTCAGTCTATATCTAAAAGGAGGGTACACACACCTCGTCTGACTGCATGGCTGGAGGACACACACACACACTTTACACACATATTGCATGTGAACTAGAAGAAAGACACACAAATACACACTGAATGACTGCACTGGAAAGACGTCTGCACGAGTCACACACACACACTTCCACAGACCTGCACATACCGGCGTACTTATCTCTCCGGGGCCTATTGAAAATGTAAACATGCCAAAAGTGCATTGTGGGAATCTTCCTCTGAGGGCAGGAGAAAAGGAGGGAGGGAGTGTTGTTATTTTTTTGAGAATGATGCTTGAGTCTGATTCTGCAATGGACAATAGCTGTAGTAGTGTGAGAGAGAGAGACAGAGACAGAGACACAGAGAGCGAGAGAGAGAGACAGAGAGACAGAGACACAGAGAGACAGAGAGATAGAGACACAGAGACACAGAGACACAGAGAGACACAGAGACAGAGACACAGAGACACAGACACAGAGAGACACAGAGACAGAGACACAGAGAGAGAGACAGAGACACAGACACAGAGACACAGAGACACAGAGACACAGAGACACAGAGACAGAGACAGAGACACAGAGACACAGACACAGACACAGAGACACAGACACAGACACAGAGACACAGACACAGACACAGAGACACAGAGACACAGAGAGAGAGACAGAGACACAGAGAGAGAGAGAGAGAGACAGAGACACAGAGAGAGACACAGAGACACAGAGACACAGAGACACAGAGAGAGAGGTTATGTTTTACTTCTTTCTTCCCCACTTTAGGTTTCCTGCCAAACTCACAGAGGCCTGAGTGGGAAAAGGGGGCAGTGGGTGGAGAGAGGGGGAGAGGAGGACGTGGTGTGTGTGTGTGTGTGTGTGTGTGTGTGTGCGTGCGTGCTTATGTGTGTGTGTGTGTGTGTGGTGTGTGTAGCAACTGGGAGGCCGGATGCCGGATGCTCCCGGAAGGTGACCCACTTACATACACACACACACACACACACACACACACACACACACACACACACACACACACACACACACACACACACACACACACACACACATACATACACACACACAATACCCGCACAACCCCCCTCCTCCTCTGCATGACTGAGAAGATGCTTTGGTCCCATTACTCACACTGTGTTACAATATATGGGAGTGAGGGAGGAGAGAGGGATGGGATGGGGGTGGGGGGATGGAGAGATGGAGGGGTAAGGGGATGCAGAGAGAGAGGAGAGAGGGATGGAGGGGTGGGGGATGGAGAGATGGAGGGGTAAGGGGATGCAGAGAGAGAGGAGAGAGGGATGGAGGGGGGGGGGGGATGGAGAGATGGAGGGGATGGAGGGGTGGGGGGATGCAGAGAGGAGGAGAGAGGGATGGAGAGGGGTGGGGGATGGAGAGAGAGTGGACAGTGGGATGGAGAGGTGGAGGGATGGAGAGAGACAGAACAGAGGGATGGAGAGGTGGAGGGATGGAGAGAGACAGAACAGAGGGATGAGAGAGAGAGAGGACAGAGGGATGGAGAGGTGGAGGGATGGAGAGAGACAGAACAGAGGGATGAGAGAGAGAGAGGACAGAGGGATGGAGAGAACATGAGATGGAGAGAGACAGAACAGAGGGATGAGAGAGAGAGAGGACAGAGGGATGGAGAGGTGGAGGGATGGAGAGAGACAGAACAGAGGGATGAGAGAGAGAGAGGACAGAGGGATGGAGAGAACATGAGATGGAGAGAGACAGAACAGAGGGATGAGAGAGAGACAGAACAGAGGGATGAGAGAGAGAGAGGACAGAGGGATGGAGAGAACATGAGATGGAGAGAGACAGAACAGAGGGATGAGAGAGAGAGAGGACAGAGGGATGGAGAGAACATGAGATGGAGAGATAGAGGGATAGAACATGGATGACAGTGGAGGGATTGAAGAGGGTGAGGGGCTTGGAGGCACAGGTAGGGTCTGGGCCCAAATTTAAAGGACACAGTTTCATTGAGGCACAGGTAGGGTCTGGGCCCACATCTAAAGGACACAGTTTCATTGAGGCACTGGTAGGGTCTGGGCCCAAATTTAAAGGACACAGTTTCATTGAGGCACTGGTAGGGTCTGGGCCCAAATTTAAAGGACACAGTTTCATTGAGGCACTGGTAGGGTCTGGGCCCAAATTTAAAGGACACAGTTTCATTGAGGCACTGGTAGGGTCTGGGCCCAAATTTAAAGGACACAGTTTCATTGAGGCACAGGTAGGGTCTGGGCCCAAATTTAAAGGACACAGTTTCATTGAGGCACTGGTAGAGTCTGGGCCCAAATCTAAAGGACACTGGTTTCATTAAGGCACTGGCAGGGTCTGGGCCCAAATCTAAAGGACACAGTTTCATTGAGGCACTGGTAGGGTCTGGGCCCACATCTAAAGGACACAGTTTCATTGAGGCACTGGTAGGTTCTGGGCCCACATCTAAAGGACACAGTTTCATTGAGGCACTGGTAGGGTCTGGGCCCACATTTAAAGGACACAGTTTCATTGAGGCACTGGTAGGGTCTGGGCCCAAATCTAAAGGACACAGTTTCATTGAGGCACAGGTAGGGTCTGGGCCCAAATCTAAAGGACACAGTTTCATTAAGGCACTGGTAGGGTCTGGGCCCACATCTAAAGGACACAGTTTCATTGAGGCACTGGTAGGGTCTGGGCCCAAATCTAAAGGACACAGTTTCATTGAGGCACTGGTAGGGTCTGGGCCCACATCTAAAGGACACAGTTTCATTGGGGCACTGGTAGGGTCTGGGCCCATATCTAAAGGACACAGTTTCATTGAGGCACTGGTAGGGTCTGGGCCCAAATCTAAAGGACACAGTTTCATTGAGGCACTGGTAGGGTCTGGGCCCAAATCTAAAGGACACAGTTTCATTGAGGCACTGGTAGGGTCTGGGCCCACATCTAAAGGACACAGTTTCATTGAGGCACTGGTAGGGTCTGGGCCCAAATCTAAAGGACACAGTTTCATTGAGGCACTGGTAGGGTCTGGGCCCACATCTAAAGGACACAGTTTCATTGAGGCACTGGTAGGGTCTGGGCCCACATCTAAAGGACACAGTTTCATTGAGGCACTGGTAGGGTCTGGGCCCAAATCTAAAGGACACAGTTTCATTGAGGCACTGGTAGGGTCTGGGCCCACATCTAAAGGACACAGTTTCATTGAGGCACTGGTAGGGTCTGGGCCCAAATCTAAAGGACACAGTTTCATTGAGGCACTGGTAGGGTCTGGGCCCACATCTAAAGGACACTGGTTTCATTGAGGCACTGGTAGGGTCTGGGCCCACATCTAAAGGACACAGTTTCATTGAGGCACTGGTAGGGTCTGGGCCCACATCTAAAGGACACAGTTTCATTGAGGCACTGGTAGGGTCTGGGCCCACATTTAAAGGACACAGTTTCATTGAGGCACTGGTAGAGTCTGGGCCCAAATCTAAAGGACACAGTTTCATTGAGGCACTGGTAGAGTCTGGGCCCAAATCTAAAGGACACAGTTTCATTAAGGCACTGGTAGGGTCTGGGCCCACATCTAAAGGACACAGTTTCATTGAGGCACTGGTAGGGTCTGGGCCCAAATCTAAAGGACACAGTTTCATTGAGGCACTGGTAGGGTCTGGGCCCACATCTAAAGGACACAGTTTCATTGGGGCACTGGTAGGGTCTGGGCCCATATCTAAAGGACACAGTTTCATTGAGGCACTGGTAGGGTCTGGGCCCAAATCTAAAGGACACAGTTTCATTGAGGCACTGGTAGGGTCTGGGCCCAAATCTAAAGGACACAGTTTCATTGAGGCACTGGTAGGGTCTGGGCCCACATCTAAAGGACACAGTTTCATTGAGGCACTGGTAGGGTCTGGGCCCACATCTAAAGGACACAGTTTCATTGAGGCACTGGTAGGGTCTGGGCCCACATCTAAAGGACACAGTTTCATTGAGGCACTGGTAGGGTCTGGGCCCAAATCTAAAGGACACAGTTTCATTGAGGCACTGGTAGGGTCTGGGCCCAAATCTAAAGGACACAGTTTCATTGGGGCACTGGTAGGGTCTGGGCCCATATCTAAAGGACACAGTTTCATTGAGGCACTGGTAGGGTCTGGGCCCAAATCTAAAGGACACAGTTTCATTGAGGCACTGGTAGGGTCTGGGCCCAAATCTAAAGGACACAGTTTCATTGAGGCACTGGTAGGGTCTGGGCCCACATCTAAAGGACACAGTTTCATTGAGGCACTGGTAGGGTCTGGGCCCAAATCTAAAGGACACAGTTTCATTGAGGCACTGGTAGGGTCTGGGCCCACATCTAAAGGACACAGTTTCATTGAGGCACTGGTAGGGTCTGGGCCCACATCTAAAGGACACAGTTTCATTGAGGCACTGGTAGGGTCTGGGCCCAAATCTAAAGGACACAGTTTCATTGAGGCACTGGTAGGGTCTGGGCCCACATCTAAAGGACACAGTTTCATTGAGGCACTGGTAGGGTCTGGGCCCAAATCTAAAGGACACAGTTTCATTGAGGCACTGGTAGGGTCTGGGCCCACATCTAAAGGACACAGTTTCATTGAGGCACTGGTAGGGTCTGGGCCCACATTTAAAGGACACAGTTTCATTGAGGCACTGGTAGAGTCTGGGCCCACATCTAAAGGACACAGTTTCATTGAGGCACTGGTAGAGTCTGGGCCCAAATCTAAAGGACACAGTTTCATTAAGGCACTGGTAGGGTCTGGGCCCACATCTAAAGGACACAGTTTCATTGAGGCACTGGTAGGGTCTGGGCCCAAATCTAAAGGACACAGTTTCATTGAGGCACTGGTAGGGTCTGGGCCCACATCTAAAGGACACAGTTTCATTGAGGCACTGGTAGGGTCTGGGCCCAAATCTAAAGGACACAGTTTCATTGAGGCACTGGTAGGGTCTGGGCCCACATCTAAAGGACACAGTTTCATTGAGGCACTGGTAGGGTCTGGGCCCAAATCTAAAGGACACAGTTTCATTGAGGCACTGGTAGGGTCTGGGCCCACATCTAAAGGACACAGTTTCATTGAGGCACTGGTAGGGTCTGGGCCCACATCTAAAGGACACAGTTTCATTGAGGCACTGGTAGGGTCTGGGCCCACATCTAAAGGACACAGTTTCATTGAGGCACTGGTAGGGTCTGGGCCCACATCTAAAGGACACAGTTTCATTGAGGCACTGGTAGAGTCTGGGCCCACATCTAAAGGACACAGTTTCATTGAGGCACTGGTAGAGTCTGGGCCCAAATCTAAAGGACACAGTTTCATTGAGGCACTGGTAGGGTCTGGGCCCACATCTAAAGGACACAGTTTCATTGAGGCACTGGTAGGGTCTGGGCCCAAATCTAAAGGACACAGTTTCATTGAGGCACTGGTAGGGTCTGGGCCCACATCTAAAGGACACAGTTTCATTGAGGCACTGGTAGGGTCTGGGCCCATATCTAAAGGACACAGTTTCATTGAGGCACTGGTAGGGTCTGGGCCCAAATCTAAAGGACACAGTTTCATTGAGGCACTGGTAGGGTCTGGGCCCAAATCTAAAGGACACAGTTTCATTGAGGCACTGGTAGGGTCTGGGCCCACATCTAAAGGACACAGTTTCATTGAGGCACTGGTAGGGTCTGGGCAAATCTAAAGGACACAGTTTCATTAAAGGACACAGTTTCATTGAGGCACTGGTAGGGTCTGGGCCCACATCTAAAGGACACAGTTTCATTGAGGCACTGGTAGGGTCTGGGCCCAAATCTAAAGGACACAGTTTCATTGAGGCTGTAGGGGTCTGGGCCCACATCTAAAGGACACAGTTTCATTGAGGCACTGGTAGGGTCTGGGCCCAAATCTAAAGGACACAGTTTCATTGAGGCACTGGTAGGGTCTGGGCCCACATCTAAAGGACACAGTTTCATTGAGGCACTGGTAGGGTCTGGGCCCACATCTAAAGGACACAGTTTCATTGAGGCACTGGTAGGGTCTGGGCCCACATCTAAAGGACACAGTTTCATTGAGGCACTGGGCCCAAATCTAAAGGACACAGTTTCATTGAGGCACTGGTAGGGTCTGGGCCCAAATCTAAAGGACACAGTTTCATTGAGGCACTGGTAGGGTCTGGGCCCAAATCTAAAGGACACAGTTTCATTGAGGCACTGGAGGGTCTGGGCATCTAAAGGACACAGTTTCATTGAGGCACTGGTAGGGTCTGGGCCCAAATCTAAAGGACACAGTTTCATTGAGGCACTGGTAGGGTCTGGGCCCAAATCTAAAGGACACAGTTTCATTGAGGCACTGGTAGGGTCTGGGCCCACATCTAAAGGACACAGTTTCATTGAGGCACTGGTAGGGTCTGGGCCCACATCTAAAGGACACAGTTTCATTGAGGCACTGAGGCACTGACACAGTTTCATTGAGGCACTGGGGTCTGGGCCCAAATCTAAAGGACACAGTTTCATTGAGGCACTGGTAGGGTCTGGGCCCAAATCTAAAGGACACAGTTTCATTGAGGCACTAGGGTCTGGGCCCAAATCTAAAGGACACAGTTTCATTGGGCACTGGTAGGGTCTGGGCCCTATCTAAAGGACACAGTTTCATTGAGGCACTGGTAGGGTCTGGGCCCAAATCTAAAGGACACAGTTTCATTGAGGCACTGGTAGGGTCTGGGCCCACATCTAAAGGACACAGTTTCATTGAGGCACTGGTAGGGTCTGGGCCCAAATCTAAAGGACACAGTTTCATTGAGGCACTGGTAGGGTCTGGGCCCACATCTAAAGGACACAGTTTCATTGAGGCACTGGTAGGGTCTGGGCCCACATCTAAAGGACACAGTTTCATTGAGGCACTGGTAGGGTCTGGGCCCAAATCTAAAGGACACAGTTTCATTGAGGCACTGGTAGGGTCTGGGCCCACATCTAAAGGACACAGTTTCATTGAGGCACTGGTAGGGTCTGGGCCCAAATCTAAAGGACACAGTTTCATTGAGGCACTGGTAGGGTTCATCTAAAGGACACAGTTTCATTGAGGCACTGGTAGGGTCTGGGCCCACATCTAAAGGACACAGTTTCATTGAGGCACTGGTAGGGTCTGGGCCCACATCTAAAGGACACAGTTTCATTGAGGCACTGGTAGGGTCTGGGCCCAACATCTAAAGGACACAGTTTCATTGAGGCACTGGTAGGGTCTGGGCCCACATCTAAAGGACACAGTTTCATTGAGGCACTGGTAGGGTCTGGGCCCACATCTAAAGGACACAGTTTCATTGAGGCACTGGTAGGGTCTGGGCCCACATCTAAAGGACACAGTTTCATTGAGGCACTGGTAGGGTCTGGGCCCACATCTAAAGGACACAGTTTCATTGAGGCACTGGTAGGGTCTGGGCCCACATCTAAAGGACACAGTTTCATTGAGGCACTGGTAGGGTCTGGGCCCACATCTAAAGGACACAGGGCACTGGTAGGGTCTGGGCCCACATCTAAAGGACACAGTTTCATTGAGGCACTGGTAGGGTCTGGGCCCAAATCTAAAGGACACAGTTTCATTGAGGCACTGGTAGGGTCTGGGCCCACATCTAAAGGACACAGTTTCATTGAGGCACTGGTAGGGTCTGGGCCCAAATCTAAAGGACACAGTTTCATTGAGGCACTGGTAGGGTCTGGGCCCACATCTAAAGGACACAGTTTCATTGAGGCACTGGTAGGGTCTGGGCCCACATCTAAAGGACACAGTTTCATTGAGGCACTGGTAGAGTCTGGGCCCAAATCTAAAGGACACAGTTTCATTGAGGCACTGGTAGAGTCTGGGCCCAAATCTAAAGGACACAGTTTCATTAAGGCACTGGTAGGGTCTGGGCCCACATCTAAAGGACACAGTTTCATTGAGGCACTGGTAGGGTCTGGGCCCAAATCTAAAGGACACAGTTTCATTGAGGCACTGGTAGGGTCTGGGCCCACATCTAAAGGACACAGTTTCATTGGGGCACTGGTAGGGTCTGGGCCCATATCTAAAGGACACAGTTTCATTGAGGCACTGGTAGGGTCTGGGCCCAAATCTAAAGGACACAGTTTCATTGAGGCACTGGTAGGGTCTGGGCCCAAATCTAAAGGACACAGTTTCATTGAGGCACTGGTAGGGTCTGGGCCCACATCTAAAGGACACAGTTTCATTGAGGCACTGGTAGGGTCTGGGCCCAAATCTAAAGGACACAGTTTCATTGAGGCACTGGTAGGGTCTGGGCCCACATCTAAAGGACACAGTTTCATTGAGGCACTGGTAGGGTCTGGGCCCACATCTAAAGGACACAGTTTCATTGAGGCACTGGTAGGGTCTGGGCCCAAATCTAAAGGACACAGTTTCATTGAGGCACTGGTAGGGTCTGGGCCCACATCTAAAGGACACAGTTTCATTGAGGCACTGGTAGGGTCTGGGCCCAAATCTAAAGGACACAGTTTCATTGAGGCACTGGTAGGGTCTGGGCCCACATCTAAAGGACACTGGTTTCATTGAGGCACTGGTAGGGTCTGGGCCCACATCTAAAGGACACAGTTTCATTGAGGCACTGGTAGGGTCTGGGCCCACATCTAAAGGACACAGTTTCATTGAGGCACTGGTAGGGTCTGGGCCCACATTTAAAGGACACAGTTTCATTGAGGCACTGGTAGAGTCTGGGCCCAAATCTAAAGGACACAGTTTCATTGAGGCACTGGTAGAGTCTGGGCCCAAATCTAAAGGACACAGTTTCATTGAGGCACTGGTAGAGTCTGGGCCCACATCTAAAGGACACAGTTTCATTGAGGCACTGGTAGGGTCTGGGCCCAAATCTAAAGGACACAGTTTCATTGAGGCACTGGTAGGGTCTGGGCCCACATCTAAAGGACACAGTTTCATTGAGGCACTGGTAGGGTCTGGGCCCACATCTAAA
This sequence comes from Oncorhynchus tshawytscha, assembly GCF_018296145.1. Taxonomy (NCBI): domain Eukaryota; kingdom Metazoa; phylum Chordata; class Actinopteri; order Salmoniformes; family Salmonidae; genus Oncorhynchus; species Oncorhynchus tshawytscha. Next base: position 28,938 of record NW_024608060.1, read on the forward strand.
GGACACAGTTTCATTGAGGCACTGGTAGGGTCTGGGCCCACATCTAAAGGACACAGTTTCATTGAGGCACTGGTAGGGTCTGGGCCCACATCTAAAGGACACAGTTTCATTGAGGCACTGGTAGGGTCTGGGCCCAAATCTAAAGGACACAGTTTCATTGAGGCACTGGTAGGGTCTGGGCCCACATCTAAAGGACACAGTTTCATTGAGGCACTGGTAGGGTCTGGGCCCAAATCTAAAGGACACAGTTTCATTGAGGCACTGGTAGGGTCTGGGCCCACATCTAAAGGACACTGGTTTCATTGAGGCACTGGTAGGGTCTGGGCCCACATCTAAAGGACACAGTTTCATTGAGGCACTGGTAGGGTCTGGGCCCACATCTAAAGGACACAGTTTCATTGAGGCACTGGTAGGGTCTGGGCCCACATTTAAAGGACACAGTTTCATTGAGGCACTGGTAGAGTCTGGGCCCAAATCTAAAGGACACAGTTTCATTGAGGCACTGGTAGAGTCTGGGCCCAAATCTAAAGGACACAGTTTCATTAAGGCACTGGTAGGGTCTGGGCCCACATCTAAAGGACACAGTTTCATTGAGGCACTGGTAGGGTCTGGGCCCAAATCTAAAGGACACAGTTTCATTGAGGCACTGGTAGGGTCTGGGCCCACATCTAAAGGACACAGTTTCATTGGGGCACTGGTAGGGTCTGGGCCCATATCTAAAGGACACAGTTTCATTGAGGCACTGGTAGGGTCTGGGCCCAAATCTAAAGGACACAGTTTCATTGAGGCACTGGTAGGGTCTGGGCCCAAATCTAAAGGACACAGTTTCATTGAGGCACTGGTAGGGTCTGGGCCCACATCTAAAGGACACAGTTTCATTGAGGCACTGGTAGGGTCTGGGCCCAAATCTAAAGGACACAGTTTCATTGAGGCACTGGTAGGGTCTGGGCCCACATCTAAAGGACACAGTTTCATTGAGGCACTGGTAGGGTCTGGGCCCACATCTAAAGGACACAGTTTCATTGAGGCACTGGTAGGGTCTGGGCCCAAATCTAAAGGACACAGTTTCATTGAGGCACTGGTAGGGTCTGGGCCCACATCTAAAGGACACAGTTTCATTGAGGCACTGGTAGGGTCTGGGCCCAAATCTAAAGGACACAGTTTCATTGAGGCACTGGTAGGGTCTGGGCCCACATCTAAAGGACACTGGTTTCATTGAGGCACTGGTAGGGTCTGGGCCCACATCTAAAGGACACAGTTTCATTGAGGCACTGGTAGGGTCTGGGCCCACATCTAAAGGACACAGTTTCATTGAGGCACTGGTAGGGTCTGGGCCCACATTTAAAGGACACAGTTTCATTGAGGCACTGGTAGAGTCTGGGCCCAAATCTAAAGGACACAGTTTCATTGAGGCACTGGTAGAGTCTGGGCCCAAATCTAAAGGACACAGTTTCATTGAGGCACTGGTAGAGTCTGGGCCCACATCTAAAGGACACAGTTTCATTGAGGCACTGGTAGGGTCTGGGCCCAAATCTAAAGGACACAGTTTCATTGAGGCACTGGTAGGGTCTGGGCCCACATCTAAAGGACACAGTTTCATTGAGGCACTGGTAGGGTCTGGGCCCACATCTAAAGGACACAGTTTCATTGAGGCACTGGTAGGGTCTGGGCCCACATTTAAAGGACACAGTTTCATTGAGGCACTGGTAGGGTCTGGGCCCACATTTAAAGGACACAGTTTCATTGAGGCACTGGTAGGGTCTGGGCCCACATTTAAAGGACACAGTTTCATTGAGGCACTGGTAGGGTCTGGGCCCACATTTAAAGGACACAGTTTCATTGAGGCACTGGTAGGGTCTGGGCCCACATCTAAAGGACACAGTTTCATTGAGGCACTGGTAGGGTCTGGGCCCACATTTAAAGGACACAGTTTCATTGAGGCACTGGTAGGGTCTGGGCCCACATCTAAAGGACACAGTTTCATTGAGGCACTGGTAGGTTCTGGTCTGTGCATATTTGTAAACAACAGCTGGTGCACGAAATCTAGGGAAGTATCTAGATTTTGCTCGCCTGAAGTAGAGTATACTGTAATAAATTTCAGGCCACACCACTTGCCTAGAGAGTTCTCAGCTATACTTTTCGTGGCTGTTTATTTACCACCACAGAACTGATTTAAGTTTCCCTGTATTAAAGTCTCCGGCCACTAAGACCGCACTCAGTCAGCTGTATGAGGAAATAAGCAAACAGGAAACCACTCACCCAGAGGTGGCGCTCCTAGTGGCCGGAGACTTTAATGCAGGGAAACTTAAATCAGGTCTACCAAGTCTCTATCAACATGTTAAATGTGCAACCAGAGGGAAAGAAATTCTAGATCACCTGTACTCCGTACACAGAGACGTGTACAAAGCCCTCCACAACTCTATCCTCCTGATTCCTGCTTACAAGCAAAAATTAAAGCAGGAAGCACCAGTGACTCGGTCTATAAAAAAGTAGTCAGATGAAGCAGATCCTAAGCTACAGGATTGTTTTGCTAACACAGTATGGAACATGTTCCGGGATTCTTACGATGGCATTGAGGAGTACACCACATCAGTCACTGGCTTTATCAATAAATGCATCGAGGACGTCGTGCCCACAGTGACTGTACGTACATACCCCAACCAGAAGCAGTCGTGGGTGAACAGGGAGTACAGGAGGGGACTGAGCACTCACCCCTGGGGAGCTCCAGTGTTGACGATCAGTGTGGCAGATGTTGCTACCTACCCTCACCACCTGGGGGCAGCCCGTCAGGAAGTCCAGGATCCTGGTATTGAACGCTGAGCTGTAGTCAATGAATAGCATTCTCACATAGGTGTTCCTTTTGTACAGGTGTGGAGTGCAATAGAGATGGCATCATCTGTGAATCTGTTTGGGTGGTATGCAAATTGGAGTGGGTCTTGGGTTTCTGGGATAATGGTGTTGATGTGTGCCCTTACCAGCCTTTCAAAGCACTTCATGGCTACGGACGTTAGTGCTACGGGTCTGTATTCATTTAGGCAGGTTGCCTTTGTGTAGGCCTGATCACCGACAACGACGGGACAGCCTATAGGGAGGAGGTCAGAGACCTGGCCGGCTGGTGCCAGAATAACAACCTATCCCTCAACGTAACCAAGACTAAGGAGATGATTGTGGACTACAGGAAAAGGAGGACCGAGCACGCCCCCATTCTCATCGACGGGGCTGTAGTGGAGCAGATTGAGAGCTTCAAGTTCCTTGGTGTCCACATCACCAACAAACTAGAATGGTCCAAACAACACCAAGACAGTCTTGAAGAGAACAGGACAACACCTTATCCCCCTCAGGAAACTAAAAATATTTGGCATGGGTCCGGAGACCCTCAAAAGATTCTACAGCTGCACCATCGAGAGCATCCTGACTGGTTGCATCAATGCCTGGTACGGCAATTTCTCGGCCTCTGACCGCAAGGCACTACGGAGGGTAGTGCGTACGGCCCAGTACATCACTGGGGCTAAGCTGCCGGCCATCCAGGACCTCTACACCAGGCGGTGTCAGAGGAAGGCCCTAAAAATTGTTAAAGTCCCCAGGCACCCCAGTCATAGACTGTTCTCTCTACTACCGCATAGCAAGCGGTACCGGAGTGCCAAGTCTAGGACCAAAAGGCTTCTCAACAGTCTTTACCCCCAAGCCATAAGACTCCTGAACAGGTAATCAAATGGATACCCGGACTATTTGCATTGTGTGCCCCCCCAACCCCTCTTTTTACGCTGCTGCTACTCTCTGTTTATCATATATGCATAGTCACTTTAACTATACATTCATGTACATACTACCTCAATTGGGCCGAACAACCAGCACCTCCGAACATTGGCTAACCGGACTATCTGCATTGTGTCCCACCACCCGCCAACCCCAGAGCAGCATAGGGCTCTGAACAAAGGTCAAGGGTCAATAGGGCTCTGGTTAAAAGTAGTGTGGTATATAGGGAACAGGGTGGTGTTTGGGAATTAGCCCGGGTTTGAAAGTAATTACAGTATCCATCTCATTTTACTCCTGTTCGGCCATCTTGGATTAAACTGAATTACACTCAGGTGTGATGGTGATTCATTAAAGAAAGGCTGAGATTCTCCTCAGAGGAAGAGGTGTGTTTGGTTGGGTTGGTGGGACAGAGATGGGCTTCTTCAAGGCTTCATCAGGGTTCCCAACATGACGCTTTGTCAATTAGATTGTTAGGTTGATCAGTTTTCCATTTGATAAAATTTTTTCCCTAAGTGTCTCATTCCTGTTATCTGTCAATCCAGCAGCAACATCAAATAATCAGACAGGTGTACTAGCCGGACCACAAAAAATCAGGAGATGGGCCGACAAATGGTTTGACACACCTGAGTTTCAGAATTACAACTGCACTCTCACTAGACTCTACCCACACACTCACTAGACTCTACCCACACACTCACTAGACTCTACCCACACACTCACTAGACTCTACCACCACACTCACTAGACTCTACCCACACACTCACTAGACTCTACCCACACACTCACTAGACTCTACCACCACACTCACTAGACTCTACCCACACACTCACTAGACTCTACCACCACACTCACTAGACTCTACCCACACACCCTAGACACACTCACTAGACTCTACACCACACACTCACTAGACTCTACCCACACACTCACTAGACTCTACCCACACACTCACTAGACTCTACCACCACACTCACTAGACTCTACCCACACACTCACTAGACTCTACCACCACACTCACTAGACTCTACCCACCACACTCACTAGACTCTACCACCACACTCACTAGACTCTACCCACCACACTCACTAGACTCTACCCACACACTCACTAGACTCTACCCACCACACTCACTAGACTCTACCCACACACTCACTAGACTCTACCACCACACTCACTAGACTCTACCACCACACTCACTAGACTCTACCACCACACTCACTAGACTCTACCCACACACTCACTAGACTCTACCCACACACTCACTAGACTCTACCCACACACTCACTAGACTCTACCCACACACTCACTAGACTCTACCCACACACTCACTAGACTCTACCACCACACTCACTAGACTCTACCCACACACTCACTAGACTCTACCCACACACTCACTAGACTCTACCCACACACTCACTAGACTCTACCCACACACTCACTAGACTCTACCCACACACTCACTAGACTCTACCCACACACTCACTAGACTCTACCCACCACACTCACTAGACTACCCACACACTCACCCACCCACACTCACTAGACTCTACCCCCACACACTCACTAGACTCTACCCACACACTCACTAGACTCTAGACTCTACCCCACACTCACTAGACTCTACCCACACACTCACTAGACTCTACCACCACACTCACTAGACTCTACCCACACACTCACTAGACTCTACCACCACACTCACTAGACTTTACCCACCACACTCACTAGACTCTACCCACACACTCACTAGACTCTACCCACACACTCACTAGACTCTACCCACACACTCACTAGACTCTACCCCACACTCACTAGACTCTACCACCACACTCACTAGACTCTACCACCACACTCACTAGACTCTACCCACACACTCACTAGACTCTACCCCACACTCACTAGACTCTACCCACACACTCACTAGACTCTACCACCACACTCACTAGACTCTACCACCACACTCACTAGACTCTACCCACACACTCACTAGACTCTACCCACACACTCACTAGACTCTACCACCACACTCACTAGACTCTACCCACACACTCACTAGACTCTACCCACACACTCACTAGACTCTACCCACACACTCACTAGACTCTACCACCACACTCACTAGACTCTACCCACACACTCACTAGACTCTACCCACACACTCACTAGACTCTACCCACACACTCACTAGACTCTACCCACACACTCACTAGACTCTACCCACACACTCACTAGACTCTACCCACACACTCACTAGACTCTACCCCACACTCACTAGACTCTACCCACACACTCACTAGACTCTACCCACACACTCACTAGACTCTACCCACACACTCACTAGACTCTACCCACACACTACTAGACTCTACCCACACACTCACTAGACTCTACCCACCACACTCACTAGACTCTACCCACACACTCACTAGACTCTACCCACACACTCACTAGACTCTACCCACACACTCACTAGACTCTACCACCACACTCACTAGACTCTACCCACACACTCACTAGACTCTACCCACCACACTCACTAGACTCTACCCACACACTCACTAGACTCTACCACCACACTCACTAGACTCTACCCACACACTCACTAGACTCTACCACCACACTCACTAGACTCTACCCACACACTCACTAGACTCTACCACCACACTCACTAGACTCTACCACCACACTCACTAGACTCTACCCACACACTCACTAGACTCTACCCACACACTCACTAGACTCTACCCACACACTCACTAGACTCTACCACCACACTCACTAGACTCTACCCACACACTCACTAGACTCTACCACCACACTCACTAGACTCTACCCACACACTCACTAGACTCTACCCACACACTCACTAGACTCTACCCACACACTCACTAGACTCTACCCATACACTCACTAGACTCTACCACCACACTCACTAGACTCTACCCACACACTCACTAGACTCTACCCACACACTCACTAGACTCTACCCACACACGCACACATACTACACTGACAATCCAACACACACACACTACATACACTCCAACACACACACACGCACACATACTACACTGACAATCCAACACACACACACTACATACGCTCCCACACACACACACACACACACTGCTGCAACTCTGTTGATTATCTATCCTGATAGCCTAGTCACTTTTACCCCTACCTACATGTACATATTACCTCAACCAGCTCAACTACCTCGTACCCCTGCACATTGACTCCGTTCTGGTACTCCTTGGATATCGCCTCACTATTGTTTTTATTGTTACTATTTCCTTTTATTTAGCAAATATTTGGTTGACTTTTTAAACTCTGCATTGTTGGGAACGAGTTCGTAAGTAAAACATTTCACTGTGAAGTCTTCACTTGTTGTATTCGGTGACCAATAAAACCAGATTTGAATTGATTTGACAAAAGAGACAGACAGATACAGCAGGTCTCTACATAGCGTGTTTATCATTTGAACAGGTACTGCCACCTAGTGGATAGAATAGGTTATAACAGCTAAACCGACTTGAATAGGCCTAGTACTCTGACCTCAAATCAAATTCTATTTTTAACATGTGCCGTATACAACTAGTGTAAACTTTACCGTGAAATACTTGCTTACAAGCCTTTCCCAACTATGCATATTAAAAACATGAAAAAAAATATATAGAATAGAATAGCAACACAAGACAAATAAAATACACAAGAATGGAGCGATATACATGGAGCACCAATACCTCCCTCCCTGGCTCCTCCCTTCTCTCACGTGGTGGACCAATTAAAACACCTGATGTCCTTCATCTAAGCGGGTAAGGAAGTCAAAGTTTTATTTGATTTATTAAAGTTGTATTAAACCAGAGAGACACACTGAGGCTTAGGTCTCATTCACAAGCCCTGACAGTCACATCAGCACACAGTTATATATACACAGTTATATATACACATTATACACATACAATATACACATTAGCCATTATGTCAGACTTATCTGTGGTAATAGTGACTCGCTGTTATTGTAATGTTAATAAAGTCAGACTTATCTGTGGTAATAGTGAATCGCTGTTATTGTCATGTTAATGAAGTCAGACTTATCTGTGGTAATAGTGACTCGCTGTTATTGTAATGTTAAGTCAGACTTATCTGTGGTAATAGTGACTCGCTGTTATTGTAATGTTAAGTCAGACTTATCTGTGGTAATAGTGACTCGCTGTTATTGTAATGTTAAGTCAGACTTATCTGTGGTAATAGCGACTCGCTGTTATTGTAATGTTAAGTCAGACTTATCTGTGGTAATAGTGACTCGCTGTTATTGTAATGTTAAGTCAGACTTATCTGTGGTAATAGTGACTCGCTGTTATTGTAATGTTAAGTCAGACTTATCTGTGGTAATAGTGACTCGCTGTTATTGTAATGTTAAGTCAGACTTATCTGTGGTAATAGCGACTCGCTGTTATTGTAATGTTAAGTCAGACTTATCTGTGGTAATAGCGACTCGCTGTTATTGTAATGTTAAGTCAGACTTATCTGTGGTAATAGTGACTCGCTGTTATTGTAATGTTAATGAAGTCAGACTTATCTGTGGTAATAGCGACTCGCTGTTATTGTAATGTTAATGCATCCACTCTCAAATCCCCATATATTACATGGTCATTGACGTCTAATGGTTTTCTAATTATTGCTAAATATTGTCAGATAAAAATGCACGTGAATATCTTGGTTCCTTTCAGTCAGGTCAGTCAGTGAGAAAGTGAGGCCAGTTTCAAAACGGCATTGTAAAGCTTTATTCGTAAACCCAACACTCCCAAGTATTACAAAAGTTATGTATCAGCAGTGGTGGAAAAAGTACTTAATTGTCATATTTGAGTAAAAGTATCTTAATAGAAAATGATTCAAGTGAAAGTGAAAGTCACCCAGTAAAATACTACTTGAGTAAAAGTCTAAATGTGTTTGGTTTTATATATTCTTCAGTATCAAAAGTCAATGCAATTGATAAAATATACTCAAGTATCAGAAGTTAAAGTATAAATAATTTCAAATTCCTTCTATTAATCAAATCAGGCGGCACCATTTTCTTGTAAACTCAGTCATTGTTTACAAACAAATCATGTGTGTTTAGTGAGTCCGCCAGATCAGAAGCAGTAGGACGACCAGGGATGTTCTCTGTTTAGTGAGTCTGCCAGATCAGAAGCAGTAGGACGACCAGGAATGTTCTCTGTTTAGTGAGTCTGCCAGATCAGAAGCAGTAGGACGACCAGGGATGTTCTCTGTTTAGTGAGTCCGCCAGATCAGAAGCAGTAGGACGACCAGGGATGTTCTCTGTTTAGTGAGTCTGCCAGATCAGAAGCAGTAGGACGACCAGGGATGTTCTCTGTTTAGTGAGTCTGCCAGATCAGAAGCAGTAGGACGACCAGGGATGTTCTCTGTTTAGTGAGTCTGCCAGATCAGAAGCAGTAGGACGACCAGGGATGTTCTCTGTTTAGTGAGTCTGCCAGATCAGAAGCAGTAGGACGACCAGGGATGTTCTCTGTTTAGTGAGTCTGCCAGATCAGAAGCAGTAGGACGACCAGGGATGTTCTCTGTTTAGTGAGTCTGCCAGATCAGAAGCAGTAGGACGACCAGGGATGTTCTCTGTTTAGTGAGTCTGCCAGATCAGAAGCAGTAGGACGACCAGGGATGTTCTCTGTTTAGTGAGTCTGCCAGATCAGAAGCAGTAGGACGACCAGGGATGTTCTCTGTTTAGTGAGTCTGCCAGATCAGAAGCAGTAGGACGACCAGGGATGTTCTCTGTTTAGTGAGTCTGCCAGATCAGAAGCAGTAGGACGACCAGGGATGTTCTCTGTTTAGTGAGTCTGCCAGATCAGAAGCAGTAGGACGACCAGGGATGTTCTCTGTTTAGTGAGTCTGCCAGATCAGAAGCAGTAGGACGACCAGGGATGTTCTCTGTTTAGTGAGTCTGCCAGATCAGAAGCAGTAGGACGACCAGGGATGTTCTCTGTTTAGTGAGTCCGCCAGATCAGAAGCAGTAGGACGACCAGGGATGTTCTCTGTTTAGTGAGTCCGCCAGATCAGAAGCAGTAGGACGACCAGGGATGTTCTCTGTTTAGTGAGTCCGCCAGATCAGAAGCAGTAGGACGACCAGGGATGTTCTCTGTTTAGTGAGTCCGCCAGATCAGAAGCAGTAGGACGACCAGGGATGTTCTCTGTTTAGTGAGTCTGCCAGATCAGAAGCAGTAGGACGACCAGGGATGTTCTCTGTTTAGTGAGTCTGCCAGATCAGAAGCAGTGGGGACGACCAGGGATGTTCTCTGTTTAGTGAGTCCGCCAGATCAGAAGCAGTAGGACGACCAGGGATGTTCTCTGTTTAGTGAGTCTGCCAGATCAGAAGCAGTAGGACGACCAGGGATGTTCTCTGTTTAGTGAGTCTGCCAGATCAGAAGCAGTAGGACGACCAGGGATGTTCTCTGTTTAGTGAGTCTGCCAGATCAGAAGCAGTAGGACGACCAGGGATGTTCTCTGTTTAGTGAGTCTGCCAGATCAGAAGCAGTAGGACGACCAGGGATGTTCTCTGTTTAGTGAGTCTGCCAGATCAGAAGCAGTAGGACGACCAGGGATGTTCTCTGTTTAGTGAGTCTGCCAGATCAGAAGCAGTAGGACGACCAGGGATGTTCTCTGTTTAGTGAGTCTGCCAGATCAGAAGCAGTAGGACGACCAGGGATGTTCTCTGTTTAGTGAGTCTGCCAGATCAGAAGCAGTAGGACGACCAGGGATGTTCTCTGTTTAGTGAGTCTGCCAGATCAGAAGCAGTAGGACGACCAGGGATGTTCTCTGTTTAGTGAGTCTGCCAGATCAGAAGCAGTAGGACGACCAGGGATGTTCTCTGTTTAGTGAGTCTGCCAGATCAGAAGCAGTAGGACGACCAGGGATGTTCTCTGTTTAGTGAGTCTGCCAGATCAGAAGCAGTAGGACGACCAGGGATGTTCTCTGTTTAGTGAGTCTGCCAGATCAGAAGCAGTAGGACGACCAGGGATGTTCTCTGTTTAGTGAGTCTGCCAGATCAGAAGCAGTAGGACGACCAGGGATGTTCTCTGTTTAGTGAGTCTGCCAGATCAGAAGCAGTAGGACGACCAGGGATGTTCTCTGTTTAGTGAGTCTGCCAGATCAGAAGCAGTAGGACGACCAGGGATGTTCTCTGTTTAGTGAGTCTGCCAGATCAGAAGCAGTAGGACGACCAGGGATGTTCTCTGTTTAGTGAGTCTGCCAGATCAGAAGCAGTAGGACGACCAGGGATGTTCTCTGTTTAGTGAGTCTGCCAGATCAGAAGCAGTAGGACGACCAGGGATGTTCTCTTGATGTGTGTGTGAATTGAACCGTTTTCCGGTCCTGCTAAGAATTCAAAATGTAACGAGTATTTTTGGTTGTCAGTAAAATGTATGGAGTAGAAAGTACTTTATTTTCTTTAAGAATATAGTGAAGTAAAAGTAGTCAAACATATAAATAGTAAAGTACAGACCTAAAACCTACTTAAGTAGTACTTTAAAGTATTTTTACTGAAGTACTTTACACCACTGGGTGGAAGGTCAGATAGCTCAAGTTTAAAGGAAAAAACAAGTGAAACGGAATTATGTCATTTTGACCAAAAGGCATCCATCCTATACAAAGGCTGCTCTCCAAATGGTTACAAATGGCACCCTATTCCCTATGTAGTGCACTACTTTAGACCAGGGCACATATGGCTCTGGTCAAAACTAGTGCACTATATAAAGGATAGGTGCCATATGGGCTCTGGTCAAAACTAGTGCACTGTATAGGGGATAGGGTGCCCTTTGCGACGCACCCAGAGTGTTGCTGCAGTAAAGGAATTAGTTGGTACTGTAACAGCAATGTAAAAAGCCTCAGTGATACACAGATGTAGGATCTTAAATTGATCACTCTTTTGTTGCTGAGAATTGACCTGCCCCACAGGAAATGCAGATGAGCTTTGTGATGTACATGAGTTCACTGAAAGCCCCACCCTAAAACACAAGATTATATTAACAGTATTGCGCTTTTCATGTCGCCTACTTTTGTCCAGCTTATAGCCCAGCCACCGATCGATCCAGCAATATTATGGACAAAACGTTTCAATCCTGTTACTACAGGATTATTTTGCTGTGACAATATAGGTCAAATTAAGATCCTACATCTGTAGCCTACACACAGACATTATACACGCACACATACCAATATGAAACTTCAATGTCCACTACAGTGGAGACTAGCATAATATCAGAATGAGAAGTAAAGCATGTTTACAGTAATAGCAAACACAACATTGTTAACTGAAATCTGCACCAGGGGAAACAGTGCCACTGTTCAACCCAGCATATTTTGTTACTGTTATTGTTCTTGTTTTTGTTGAGGAGTATCAACAACAACAACTTTGCAGTACATACTCTGCTGTTATATTGTATGTACAATGACGTACAATGGTGTCCAAGGAGAAAAAACGGTGTACATTGTTGTTGTAATATCGCAAAACGATGAGGCAGTTCCACAATTACGGATTCCAGGGTTAAAGAGATACTGCGTGATTCTGGCATTTACAATATCATTTTTATTTCCCTGCGTGCAGTATGAAGGTGTCACGACTTCCGCCGAAGTTGGTGCCTCTCCTTGTTCGGGCGGCGTTCGGCGCTCGTCGTCACCGGCTTTCTAGCTTCCACCGATCCATGTTTCTGTTTTCCATTTGTTATGTCTTGAGTGTACACACCTGGTTCCCATTTAGTTATTATTATTTCCCTATTTAACCCTCTGGTCCCCATTATGTTTTGTGCGTGATTGTTCCTGATTTGTTGTTAGTCTTTTGTGTTAGGGTTAATGATCCCTGCGTGGATGTATTTTTCCCGAGTAAAGTTCGTCATTTTTTACTCAGTGCTGTGTCCTGCGCCTGACTCCGTTCTCACCTCTGCACAACTAACTCCTGACAGAAGGAAGTTAGCGGTACTTTGGGATATGGAGTCAATGCTAACTAGTGTCAGCGCGATGACAGGAGGTCTACAGGTACGGTAGAAGGCTAGTTTACACAGTTGTACATTAAGGTCGTTTAACAACATAAAAAGTGGTTCCAACTTCTTGTTTTATTCAAAACAATTCAAGACAATTTGTGAGAAACTACTTCCTAAAAATATATCTTACATCCTATAGCATATATGTAGGAACTTGTTTTGAAGTGTTACTGTAACAATAATATAAACTCTTGATAGTCTTTAGAAAAGCAGCAGGCACTCCTTACACATTTCTAAGTTATAGACACCATCATCAAACCTGCAGTCGGAGACATAAGAATTAGCAGCATCCTCAATGGAACCCTATATGGTACACTTATTTTGACCAGGACCGGGGTCCATATAGGGAATAGGGTGCCATTTGCAGAACTGTAATATGTAGTAACTGAGATCACTGGGATATGTAGTAACTGAGATCACTGGGATATGTAGTCACAGAGATCACTGGGATATGTAGTCACAGAGATCACTGGGATATGTAGTCACAGAGATCACTGGGATATGTAGTCACAGAGATCACTGGGATATGTAGTCACAGATCACTGGGATATGTAGTCACAGATCACTGGGATATGTAGTCACTGGGAGATCACTGGGATATGTAGTCACTGATCACTGGGATATGTAGTCACTGATCACTGGGATATGTAGTCACTGGGATCACTGGGATATGTAGTCACTGGGAGATCACTGGGATATGTAGTCACTGGGATATGTAGAGATCACTGGGATATGTAGTCACTGGGAGATCACTGGGAGATCATGGGTAGTCACTGGGAGATCACTGGGATATGTAGTCACTGGGAGATCACTGGGATATGTAGTCACTGGGAGATCACTGGGATATGTAGTCACTGGGAGATCACTGGGATATGTAGTCACTGGGAGATCACTGGGATATGTAGTCACTGGGAGATCACTGGGAGATCATGTAGTCACTGGGAGATCACTGGGATATGTAGTCACTGGGAGATCACTGGGATATGTAGTCACTGGGAGATCACTGGGATATGTAGTCACTGGGAGATCACTGGGATATGTAGTCACTGGGAGATCACTGGGATATGTAGTCACTGGGAGATCACTGGGATATGTAGTCACTGGGAGATCACTGGGATATGTAGTCACTGGGAGATCACTGGGATATGTAGTCACTGGGAGATCACTGGGATATGTAGTCACTGGGAGATCACTGGGATATGTAGTCACTGGGAGATCACTGGGATATGTAGTCACTGGGAGATCACTGGGATATGTAGTCACTGGGAGATCACTGGGAGATGTAGTCACTGGGAGATCACTGGGAGTCATGTAGTCACTGGGAGATCACTGGGATATGTAGTCACTGGGAGATCACTGGGATATGTAGTCACTGGGAGATCACTGGGATATGTAGTCACTGGGAGATCACTGGGATATGTAGTCACTGGGAGATCACTGGGGAGATCACTGGGATATGTAGTCACTGGGAGATCACTGGGATATGTAGTCACTGGGAGATCACTGGGATATGTAGTCACTGGGAGATCACTGGGATATGTAGTCACTGGGAGATCACTGGGATAGTCATGGGAGTAGTCACTGGGAGATCACTGGGATATGTAGTCACTGGGAGATCACTGGGAGATGTAGTCACTGGGAGATCACTGGGATATGTAGTCACTGGGAGATCACTGGGAGATGTAGTCACTGGGAGATCACTGGGATATGTAGTCACTGGGAGATCACTGGGATATGTAGTCACTGGGAGATCACTGGGATATGTAGTCACTGGGAGATCACTGGGATATGTAGTCACTGGGAGATCACTGGGATATGTAGTCACTGGGAGATCACTGGGATATGTAGTCACTGGGAGATCACTGGGATATGTAGTCACTGGGAGATCACTGGGATATGTAGTGGGAGATCACTGGGAGATGTAGTCACTGGGAGATCACTGGGATATGTAGTCACTGGGAGATCACTGGGATATGTAGTCACTGGGAGATCACTGGGATATGTAGTCACTGGGAGATCACTGGGTAGTCACTGGGAGATCACTGGGATATGTAGTCACTGGGAGATCACTGGGATATGTAGTCACTGGGAGATCACTGGGATATGTAGTCACTGGGAGATCACTGGGATATGTAGTCACTGGGAGATCACTGGGATATGTAGTCACTGGGAGATCACTGGGAGTCATGTAGTCACTGGGAGATCACTGGGATATGTAGTCACTGGGAGATCACTGGGATATGTAGTCACTGGGAGATCACTGGGATATGTAGTCACTGGGAGATCACTGGGATATGTAGTCACTGGGAGATCACTGGGATATGTAGTCACTGGGAGATCACTGGGATATGTAGTCACTGGGAGATCACTGGGATATGTAGTCACTGGGAGATCACTGGGATATGTAGTCACTGGGAGATCACTGGGATATGTAGTCACTGGGAGATCACTGGGATATGTAGTCACTGGGAGATCACTGGGATATGTAGTCACTGGGAGATCACTGGGATATGTAGTCACTGGGAGATCACTGGGATATGTAGTCACTGGGAGATCACTGGGATATGTAGTCACTGGGAGATCACTGGGATATGTAGTCACTGGGAGATCACTGGGATATGTAGTCACTGGGAGAGATGTAGTCACTGGGAGATCACTGGGATATGTAGTCACTGGGAGATCACTGGGATATGTAGTCACTGGGAGATCACTGGGATATGTAGTCACTGGGAGATCACTGGGATATGTAGTCACTGGGAGATCACTGGGATATGTAGTCACTGGGAGATCACTGGGATATGTAGTCACTGGGAGATCACTGGGATATGTAGTCACTGGGAGATCACTGGGATATGTAGTCACTGGGAGATCACTGGGATATGTAGTCACTGGGAGATCACTGGGATATGTAGTCACTGGGAGATCACTGGGATATGTAGTCACTGGGAGATCACTGGGATATGTAGATCACTGGGATATGTAGGGAGATCACTGGGATATGTAGTCACTGGGAGATCACTGGGATATGTAGTCACTGGGAGATCACTGGGATATGTAGTCACTGGGAGATCACTGGGATATGTAGTCACTGGGAGATCACTGGGATATGTAGTCACTGGGAGATCACTGGGATATGTAGTCACTGGGAGATCACTGGGATATGTAGTCACTGGGAGATCACTGGGATATGTAGTCACTGGGAGATCACTGGGATATGTAGTCACTGGGAGATCACTGGGATATGTAGTCACTGGGAGATCACTGGGATATGTAGTCACTGGGAGATCACTGGGATATGTAGTCACTGGGAGATCACTGGGATATGTAGTCACTGGGAGATCACTGGGATATGTAGTCACTGGGAGATCACTGGGATATGTAGTCACTGGGAGTCACTGGGAGATCACTGGGATATGTAGTCACTGGGAGATCACTGGGATATGTAGTCACTGGGAGATCACTGGGATATGTAGTCACTGGGAGATCACTGGGATATGTAGTCACTGGGAGATCACTGGGATATGTAGTCACTGGGAGATCACTGGGATATGTAGTCACTGGGAGATCACTGGGATATGTAGTCACTGGGGGTCAGATCACTGGGATATGTAGTCACTGGGAGATCACTGGGATATGTAGTCACTGGGAGATCACTGGGATATGTAGTCACTAGTCACTGGGGGAGATCACTGGGA
Source organism: Oncorhynchus tshawytscha (assembly GCF_018296145.1). NCBI lineage: Eukaryota > Metazoa > Chordata > Actinopteri > Salmoniformes > Salmonidae > Oncorhynchus > Oncorhynchus tshawytscha. Next base: position 45,439 of record NW_024608060.1, read on the forward strand.
TATGTAGTCACTGGGAGATCACTGGGATATGTAGTCACTGGGAGATCACTGGGATATGTAGTCACTGGGAGATCACTGGGATATGTAGTCACTGGGAGATCACTGGGATATGTAGTCACTGGGAGATCACTGGGATATGTAGTCACTGGGAGATCACTGGGATATGTAGTCACTGGGAGATCACTGGGATATGTAGTCACTGGGAGATCACTGGGATATGTAGTCACTGGGAGATCACTGGGATATGTAGTCACTGGGAGATCACTGGGATATGTAGTCACTGGGAGATCACTGGGATATGTAGTCACTGGGAGATCACTGGGATATGTAGTCACTGGGAGATCACTGGGATATGTAGTCACTGGGAGATCACTGGGATATGTAGTCACTGGGAGATCACTGGGATATGTAGTCACTGGGAGATCACTGGGATATGTAGTCACTGGGAGATCACTGGGATATGTAGTAGTCACTGGGATATGTAGTCACTGGGATATGTAGTCACTGGGAGAGTCACTGGGATATGTAGTCACTGGGAGATCACTGGGATATGTAGTCACTGGGAGATCACTGGGATATGTAGTCACTGGGAGATCACTGGGATATGTAGTCACTGGGAGATCACTGGGATATGTAGTCACTGGGAGATCACTGGGATATGTAGTCACTGGGAGATCACTGGGATATGTAGTCACTGGGAGTAGTCACTGGGATATGTAGTCACTGGGAGATCACTGGGATATGTAGTCACTGGGAGATCACTGGGATATGTAGTCACTGGGAGATCACTGGGATATGTAGTCACTGGGAGATCACTGGGATATGTAGTCACTGGGAGATCACTGGGATATGTAGTCACTGGAGGTCACTGGGATATGTAGTCACTGGGAGATCACTGGGATATGTAGTCACTGGGAGATCACTGGGATATGTAGTCACTGGGAGATCACTGGGATATGTAGTCACTGGGAGATCACTGGGATATGTAGTCACTGGGAGATCACTGGGATATGTAGTCACTGGGAGATCACTGGGATATGTAGTCACTGGGAGATCACTGGGATATGTAGTCACTGGGAGATCACTGGGATATGTAGTCACTGGGGAGATCACTGGGATATGTAGTCACTGGGAGATCACTGGGATATGTAGTCACTGGGAGATCACTGGGATATGTAGTCACTGGGAGATCACTGGGATATGTAGTCACTGGGAGGTCACTGGGATATGTAGTCACTGGGAGGTCACTGGGATATGTAGTCACTGGGAGGTCACTGGGATATGTAGTGTAGTCACTGGGAGGTCACTGGGATATGTAGTCACTGGGAGGTCACTGGGATATGTAGTCACTGGGAGGTCACTGGGATATGTAGTCACTGGGAGGTGGGAGGTCACTGGGATATGTAGTCACTGGGAGGTCACTGGGATATGTAGTCACTGGGAGGTCACTGGGATATGTAGTCACTGGGAGGTCACTGGGATATGTAGTCACTGGGAGGTCACTGGGATATGTAGTCACTGGGAG